>NC_058132.1:619423516-619485907 GCF_016433145.1 Gracilinanus agilis | reverse complement strand
TATATTATATTATATTATATTATATTATATTATATTATATTATAATGTTATGTGTTATATTAAAAGGGAGGTACTACTATCTATTGGATGTATAGGTAAATGAAGTACAGAGAGAGGATAGGATGGCACTTCTCCTTTATAACAGTTGCCCAGGCAGGATCCTTTAGGTCAAAGTGTTTTATCCCTTCAGGACCCACCTGCGGTTAATTGATATTAATTATTGGGCTCTTCAGCTAAGGTAACGTTGTATCTGACTGCGTGACTCCCTTCCCAAATAAGCTTTGGAAACCAATTCAGGAAGGTACTTTAAACTTTGAGTATATTTGACACAGAAGGATAATAGTGTGCGATAGAGGTAATGGGAGACCCTACTTTAAATTGATACTAATGAAGCTCTAACTGCAGGCAAATGAAGGAATCAAGATGATGGCTTCTCTCTGGTACAGCCTGGCCAGGACTACGCCAGAGCAGACGAACTGCTGTGAAATCTTCAGCTTCTTCTTCAGTAGATCTTAATCCTAATCAGTTGAGATTTCCACCCTTTGTCCACCCTCTTCTTCTCCTGCCCACTTCCCGGATCCCTCCTGGGCCCTAGGAAACCTAGATGACTAAGATGATGGACTTCCTAATATCTAGGGGCAGTAGAAACAGAGATGGTGGTCTGATACAGGTTGATGATGATACAGGAAACACAGGAGGAGCTTGCAAGTCTCTATTTCCCCAAAGACCAGGATCTACAATAATCTCCAGCCTCAGGGACAGGTAAAGACCCAAGAACCTCTGTCAGGGTTCTCAACTGCCCCCTCCTGAGTCTGCAAGCCTCTCTGGGAACATTCCAACAACCAACCCATCTATCTGTCAATCATTGAGTGAACTTCAAGCTCCCAGAGATTCAATATAACTCATGTCATGTCATGTCATATTACATCATATCATATCATATCATATCATATCATATCATATTATATTATATCATATCGTATTGTATCGTATCGTATTGTATTGTATTGTATTGTATTGTATTGTATTGTATTGTATTGTATTGTATTGTATTGTATTGTATTGTATTGTATTGTATTGTATTGTATTGTATTATATTTAAAAGCAGCTAGATCTCTTAGTGGATTGAATGCTAGACCTGGAATCAGGAAGATCTGAATTCAGATCTGACCTCAGACACTTCCTAGCTATGTGACCCTGCGTAAATCAGTGAACCCCAATTGCCTAGCCCTTCCTGTTCTTTTGTCCTGGAACCAGTACTCAGTGTCAATTCCAAGACAGAAGATAAGGTTGTAAAAAATTGAGAGAAATGTATGTGCACATGTATGTATATATATACATACACATATAAAACAATACATATATGATTATATGTGTATATCTGTGAGTATATACATATTGTACATACATACATATATGTATGTATGTATATATTAAATTCACACCAACACACAGAACCAAGCAGGGTAGATATTCTTATCTCCATTGAAAGGCAGTCTCAGTGAAGCTTAGACAGGATTGGTGTGAGACAAAGTCCAAACCCATGTTTTCTGGAATTCAGGTCTAGCTTTCTATCTACCATAATATATTTATCTGTCTAAATCGTACATGACAAGTGACCACCCTCCTCTCCTTGAAGACCACCAGAGAGAGAGCGAGGCTACTGTGTGCCAAAGCAGCCGATTCCACTGTGGAATAGCTCTACTTGTTAGGAAGTTTTTCCTTCTCTCAAGTCTACAGGGGTCTTTTTGCAATGTCCACCCCGTCCTGACTCTGCTCCTCACCATTTCTATGACCTTGGACAGACATTGGAGCTTTTTTGCTCGAGATGGGGGTCTTTGGAACAAAAAGCTTGAGAATCACTGAACTGGCTAGTTTATAAGATCCTCAGAGCCCTCCAGTGCAATGAGAGGTGTTCTTTGGTCTTCCTCCTGCTCAGCCTCAAAAAGCTTTGCACCTGAGAATATTAGTGATGCCTCTAATAAGGGCACCTCGCTGTGTGGGTCTTTCTTAGAGGCAATTAGAGTTGGATGCCTTTGGGCAAAGGCTGGATATGAGCCTATATTTAGAGCACCCAGTGGAGTAGGGGGTTACGTTGGGTTCATTCTGGCTGTCCTTAGAACTGCCTGGATTGAAGAAGAATAGAACATTTCATCATAGTCTGTCTCTTTGAGCTTTGTGAAATTTAGAGACATATATATATGTATGTATATATGTATATATATATAGTACTTTTCTCCGCCTTTTGGACCATATCCATTCCTAAGTTAAAATAACATGAGGCCATGGATTCTTAGTTTATGAGTTGGTTCACTTCTCTAAATGCCAGTGTAAATTGAACTGGTGCTAATTGCTAATAAGAATTACATGTTTTGAGGGAAGAGTGAGAGAAAAAAAAAGCCAAATTAATTCAAACCTAATTTGCATTCCCTTGCCAAGTTTGAACTGGGACCAATTTGCAAACTGAGTTATCTCCCTTGCCTTGATAGAGTTTCTAATGGAATGCTGGAGGTTTCTTAACTCATGGCATTGCTGTTTTAATAAAGACACATCCACACAGCTGCAGTCTCTGTGCCTTGTAACATATTGCTAATAATTGGGCTAATAAGATTTTAGAGTTAATTAAAAGGAGGGAGGGGAAAAAAACGTACCCATAAAATCTGGTGTAGCCCAAGCAGCTTGGGATAACAAGCTGACCAAGCAAAAACTGCTCAGAGGGAAGAAGGATAAAAAGCGTTATTAGTGACTTGCCAGTTGTCAAACTTTTACGTGTAAAAGTATACTGTGGTACTAGGAAACTTATTGAAATTTTTTTTCTCCAAACAAAATGGCAGATTAGCATTAGACGAATCATTTGAATGCTGTGGTTGTTCCATTGTTTCAGTTCTGTCTGACTCTTCCTGACCCCATTTGGGATTTTCTTGGCAAAGATACTGGAGTTGTTTGCTATTTCCTCCTCCAGCTCATTTGTCAGTTGAGGAAACTGAGGCAAACAGGGATAAGTGACTTGCCCAAGGTTATACAGCCAGTAAGTATTCGAGGTTAGATTTGAACTCAGAAAGACAAGTCTTTCTGATTCCATTTGAACATACCTTTCACTTTATCCACATGATCTCATTAATCTTTCTTGCATCTATCAAGAGAGTTAGAGATTTGGTATTTTTTGTCCCCATTACAGCTGGAAAAGATGGGGATATTCACAACATTATACTAAGAGTTGGTGACAAAAGTGAATTTAAACCATTGGTCTTGTTCTGGGTCTACGGCTCTTTCTATCAGAACCTGCTGAGTTTTTTGTCAGTGCTGGATTTGAGTCCCACAACCTGAGTTCAAATGCTATCTCTGCTCAATCTTTCCATTTTCTTTCACTGTCCATCTTCTCTGACTTCCTTATTACATGCATAAACTGAGACTGGAGGAGCTCAAGTGATTTACTAAGGTTGAATAGGTGGTAATCTTCAGAGGTGGAGTTTGAACCCCTGGTCTCTGACTTCAGAGCTGCTTTTCTTTCTAGTAGGTCATCCTGCCTTCTTAATAAAAAAATTAAATAAAGTCCACTTTGTTTCTTGCCTGGTTCATCAGTGACCTTGTTCCTATGAACCCAAATTGTTATTCTTCCTCTGTCCTTTGTTTCTAGAAGTTTTTTCTTAGATTCTTGTAGAGAGTGGGCATCTTTTGTGGAATGAATGATTGATTCATTCATTCATACATTCATCCCTTCCTTCATTTATTCATTTGTTAAAGAAACATTTCATCAACACTTGCAATATAAGGTGACCTGATCTGCAACTTTGGGGATGGAGTGGTGAAAGGAAATAAAAATAAAATAAAATAAGAACACTGCTTTCAAAAGTGGAGCAGTATCTGGAATATTGGTGTGGCTTTAGGAAAAATCCTAAGTTCAAATCTGGCTTCAGACACTTATTAGCTCTGTGACCCTGCGCAAGTCACTAAATCTCTGTATGCATCAGTTTCCAAAAATGGAAAATAGAGAATAACTACCTGACAGAGTTGCTGTGAGGATCAAATTGAGTATTTGTAAAGTGTTTAGTTCAGGGTCTAACTCATGCTTAATAAATACTGATTCCTTTCCCTGTCTCAAAGAACTTAAAATCTAGAGGAGGGAAGTTAAAATGTGCATGGGCAAATATAATATAAACTAGAATGTGTTATAAGAACACATCTATACAGAACAAGGAGATCAGATGTTGAAGAGATCAATTGCACATATAGGACTCAAGAAAGGATTCTTGGAGGAGGTGATAGTTGAGGTCAATATTCTGGGAGAGGACAACCCAAGTCCTAAGAAGGGTAGAGATCTGAGTAACAGTGGTGCCATTTCATCCTCTCCCCTTGAAAATGGGGGAGCAGCAGTGATCATGGCTTAAATCCTGCCTGTGTATGGGTAAGGGGATACAACACTCATCCCAGGCTACCCAGATGGCTGCCTGACCAACAGCCTATCATGACATTTTTGGGGGGCCAGCACATGTCCACTTGAATGTACAGCTTGGTGGTCCAGAGGTTGTCACTTTCAAATGTTCTAGGGAGACCTTTTGGGCTTCATTCCCAGGTTCTCTTTGCCACTCACATTTTTTAAAACTGTTTGATGAAAGAAAACACAACCTCAGCTCTGACATGTGACAGCTTGAGGACTATTCTTACATGATTTAGGTAGTTAAAAGCAACATCTGTGAAGTACTTTACATATGAGTTTGAACTGAATTCAGACTCTCTGAGTTTTGATTTTTTTTTTAACCTCCAGATGGCCAGGAAGAATACTGGAAAAATCATTTGACCACATGCATGATGAATTCTATTTATATTTGATTCATTAGGGCCAACCTTCCTTTTCTCAGGATCAGGACCTTCCTAGGACTTCCGTCCCTTTTGTCTTAGCACCTTTCTGTAACCCCCAGCTTTTTCTGGTTCCTGCTACTTATAACTGCTTAAAAAAATAAAGAAAAATTCTTACCTTCCATCTTGGAATTAATACTAACCATGGGTTTCAAGGCAGAAGAGAGCTAAGGGCTAGACAGAGTTGAGTGACTTGCCCAGGGTCACACAGCTAGGATGTATCTGAGGCCAGATTTGAACCCAGAACCTCCCATTTCCAGGCCTGGCTCCTTATCTACTGAGCCTCTTAGCTGCCCCTTAAAATTTCGTTAAGACACAATACCCTAGTTGTAGAGGAAGTTGTAAATTCAGGAACCTTTGAGAATATGAGCACAGATGCTTCCATTCACTCTAAGGTATTAACAAAAGGCATGGAGACCATCCCAATGAATCCATATATATCACATTTATGCATAATTGTTTGTATATTGTCTCTCCCATTAGACTAGGAGCTCTTCAAGAGCAGAGACTCTTTTGTCTTCCTTTGTATCTCCAAAAGGTACCCCAGGCCCTGGAACACAAAAGACACTTAATAATGTTGACAGGCTGCTGCAGGGCTCAGTGGACAGACCACCAAGCTTAGAGATGAGAGGTCCCGGGTTCAAATATGACCTGAGACACTTCCTAGTTATGCTACCGTGGACAAGTCATTTAATCCGAATTGCCTATCCATTTTGGCTCTTCTGCTATGGAACCTATACTTAATATTGATTCTAAGACAGAAAGTGAGGATTTAGGGAAAAAATCACAACTTGTTGACTGTTGACAGATTGAGTAACTCATATAGGCAAGTTGGGCATTTGTTTTGCTTCACCAGGCATCTTGGTTGCAAGGGTCAAGATTTTCTTTTTCTCATCAATGAGTGGTCAGGATGTGAGAGGAAGAGAAAGTCATTTTTGTTAATAGAAATAAAAACAGAACAAACACATTCATCATGGATCTCTTTTAATGATCCTCAGAGTTTACATGGACCAACTATAGACAAAATATAAAATAGGCAGAAGATAGTCTCTGAGGAAAGGCTTCCAGGATGGGGATACTCAAGTGCCTCCTATAGTACTTGATCTGAGCCTCAAAGACAGTCAGGAAGCTGTGGTAGATGTGAGAAGGGAAAGCATTTTGGGCATGAGGACAAAAATTGATGTCCCTTCTCCAATTAAAATGGATGGAAAGAAGAGACTTGAGCAAAACCATTCCCCCAAAGGAGAAGTAAAAAGGAAAGTGATTGGCAGGTCAGGATTCAAAGGTTTGTCCAGGGCTAGGTCAGACCCTGGTGTGGGGTGGTAGGAGCAAGCTGTTGTTATTGGTGAGAAAAGCAAATCGACAAAAGGTAGTGATTGAAGGATTCTAGCAGTGCTCTTTCATTCAGTCATTCAATATTCATTCAACATCTATCACTTTCAAGGCACTATGAGGCATGCAAAGGTGTCATTAAGGGACTTTTGATAATTGGAGAGAAAATTCAATTTAATGCAATAAGCATTTATTAAATATATGCTATTTGCAAGACACTTGGGGAAACAGAAAAAAATGACATGCTGGTCCTCAAGAAGTTGGCATTCTCTTATTGGGTGGCATAAAATACAGGTAGATAAGTAAGTACAAATCATATATGAAATCAATATTCAATCATTTTTGGGGAGAGAGGGAGCACCAGACACCTAGGGGGTATCAAGAAAAGTCCCATGTAGAAAGTGACCCCTGAGCCTAACCTTGGTGGCAGTCAAGGACTTGAAGAGGAAAGATAAGGAATGAGAGCATTCCAGGTTTGTAGGTCAATTTGTGAAAAGGCATGGAGGTGGGATGGCCGAGACACCTAGTTGTCTCTACCTAAACCCTGTTAAGGATAATGGAGAACTCTAAGGGAGGAGAGACATGTCACCTTCATGGCTTTCTGGTAGTAGGGGTCAGGGAATAGAGGACTGGACCTGGAAATCAGAGGTCCTGGGTTCAAATTTGACTTCGGACATTTCCTAGCTAGGTGATCCTGGACATGTCACTTAACTCCCATGATGGATCTCTATCCCTGATGGATCTTCTGTCTTGGAACCAATACACAGTATTCGAACAATTGGTTCCAAGACAGAAGGTAAGGGTTTAAAAGAAAAAAAAAAGCATGATGGTAGGAGATGGAGCATTAAGTCTGGAGGATGGCAGGGAGGCTGATTTCACTAGAATGTAGAGGAGATGAAACTATATAATGTGAAGTTAGGAAAAAAAATAGGTGGGAACCAGTCCATAAAGGACTTTAAATAGCAAGTCGAACAGTTTGTATTTTATCCTAATAAAGTAAAAATTTTGATATTTTGTGCTATTTGATTTTAGCATAAATTTGAAATTTTATGCTAAAAGTAATTGGGAGCCATGGAAGCTTCTTAAACAAAGGAGTGACATGAGCAGACCTGTGCTGGTGAAGATTCTTTTGGTAGCTCTGTGGAGGACAAATTGGATAAGGGAGATTCTGGGGAGAAGGGACACCAATTTTTGTCCTTGCTGTCCCTCATGCCTAAAATGCTTTCCCTCCTCACATCTACCACAGCTTCCTGACTGTCTCTGAAGCTCAGATCAAGTACTATAGGAGGCACTTGAGTATCCCCATCCTGGAAGCCTTTCCTCAGAGAATACCTTCTGCCTATTCTATATTTTGTCTATAGTTAGTCCGCATAAACTCCAAGGATCTTTCTCCCAACTCTCACTACCACTGATGACTCAGGTCCTCAGAGCTTGACTCTCTCTCCCCTTCGTGGTTCTAGGATGGCCCCTAGAAGGCTAAAGTGCCCTTAATTCTATAATGCCCTCAGCTCCAGTTCCCATCCTATGCTTGTACCAAGGATTATCTGTTGAGAGTCATGTAGACAGATACTGTATTTCTGTGACTCACCTACATAAAGATCATGCTTGGTTGGAGTGTATCTCTTGAGCTAAAGAGTGCGGTATCGAATGAGGAATGCAAAGAGTTGGATACTCTTTGACTGGCATTGCCAGGGAGTGACTAAATGACCTTGACTTCAACCTCTCTTGACTGCAGTGACTTTTTTCTCCCAAGTGGACATAATATTTCCTGGTTTCTTAAACTCCTTCCATTGAATTTTTCTTTTCTGCATCTTGTATTTGTACCTGAAATGAATCTATCAATCTTTATAAGTCTGGCAAATCAATTTATAAGTGTCTATTAAAATGTATATGATTTGGGACAAACCACTTTGTTTCCTGCCTGATTCATCAGGGGCCTGGTGTCATTTTCATCTTGTTATGCAAGCCATTCCGAAATTGCTAAAAATGAGAAAAATATACAGAGGGTGGCATGACCTTGAGCCAAATCATGCCATTTATTTTGGCTTTATTAATCAGTCAAATAAGAGGTAATCTTGGGGGAGTGGAGAGAAGGCTGGTTTGGGAGCCAGGAAAACTTGGATTCAAAGCTTGCATCTTCCTTACCAGCTATGTGATCATAGGTAAATCATTTTATCTCTCAGTGTGTCAGGTAACTCAGTAAGACTCATATTATATTTTGGTTGTCAATATTTATTGGTGGAGAGAACTCCCTATGGGGAGTTTCCCATACCCATGAAATTCCAGATCTAGATGAACCAAATGCTAAAAAAGCAATAAAGACACCATATTCAATATTTTTGAAAAAAAAATCAGAATGAAGTCTCTTATCTTTCATGAATAATTAGTGAATCTCTGATAAAACTCAAAAAAACATTTTATTGACTTTTTTTTGGTCTTTAATAGCAATCTCACCGCCTCAATTCTCCTCACTCCCCATTGTAAAAAAGAAAGATAATTAAACAAAGGGAATGGATTAATGACAGAATTGGATAAAATTCTTCAAATAATCAGGTATTTAATCGTCAGAACTCTAGATGAGTATGTATTAGGGTGAGGTAGTTGTGCCTTCTTCCTGTTGGTCATCATGACTTTGGCCTTAGGCCCTTTGATGATGACTAGAACTCTGGCTGCCTCAGACCATGTGGAGCTGAAAAGACTTGAAAGATCTTTACCCTTTGGAATGACAGTAAATTTTGGGTGGTCCTTTGTTTTTCCCCCTGCCTTATGACAGTGTCAGGAAGTTCAGGGTACTGTGTCAATTAAAAAGGAGAAACAGCTTCTAGTTCAGTCAGCTCTTTGAACTCTCCTAAATGGCAATTAGCTCTTTCACTAAATTTCCTGTGAAGGTGTTGGGGGGAGAGATGGTATTCTTTCCCTCCCTCCTTCCACCACCGTGGTGACTGCTCCTATGTGGCAACTAGAACAGGGAAACTTAATTAGAGAAATTTATGTCTGGGTCTGTAGCTGCCTTTCCTGCTTTATTTTCCCTTTCCTTTGTTGTTGAGTCATTTTTCAGGCATATCTTACTTTTCATGACCCTATTTGGGGTTTTCTTGGCAGAGATACTGGAGCATTTGCCATTTCCTTTTCTGGCTCATTTTATAGAAGAGCAAACTAAGTTCCAGGGAGGTAAGTTGAACTGCCTAATATCATACAGGTAGGAAGTGCCATGGGAAGAACTGAAGGTAGGCCTTCTGACTCCAAACACAATACGCTTTCTTCTATAGCATATGAAGAATATTCACAAATGATATTTACCATTGTTCAGAGTTTGTGGAGAAAAATGTGCAGATATAAAAGTGAATAAGATTTGTCCCCTTCTCAAGATACTCTAGGGATCTTGCTGGCTGAAGGTTCTCTATTATTAAGTTCAGAGAATTTAGAGCTAGGAGGAACCTAGTAGAAAATTTTGCCCAATTTTATTATTTTTTACATGAAACCGGGTCTCAATGAGGCTAAATGTCTGGCCAAGTAGATATAGATTAGAACAAAGTAGAGACTCAACCCTATCTATGTTAAACAACTTCAAATCCTGTGTGTTTTTTTTCCCCTTAGGAAGGTATTTTATAACACTTATAATGGGAGTCTGAACATGTTCCAAAATCCTTGGAGTAGTGGACCCCAGAGAGCTACTTCTGGGAGAATCATGATGACATGTAAAAAAATTCCCTTGGAAGGACAGATTTTGGAGAATGTGTTGACATTTTATAATTGGTTCCCGTTGTCTAACTGCATAAGAGGAGGCTCTTGGCTGTAAGGGAATTAAAAGAATCCTGTCAAACTTATTTATGGTATCAGTATCTTTACCTCAGTGCCCTTGTGGAAGAAGACTACATGTAGGACAACAAAGAGGTGAAATATGGAAAAAGATCTACAAAGGTTTTTATAACAAAATGTTTTTACCCATCAAGGAGAATGGAAAAAACAAACCCATTTTTGTAATCTAGCATCATAGTTCTATATGCACTTATAGGGGAAGTGGAAATGGCATTGAAAGAATCAAACATGGAGAAAATAACTGGACTAAACCATCTATATAGAGAGAAATGGAAAGTATCAAAGGCATGGAAAAATTGTACTTTATTATTATCACAAAAAAGTAAAATCTTTTGTTTTTACATTGCCTAAAAATTTTGTCATTTATTATAACAAAGTTTTTTAAAATAAGAAGAGAGCAAAAAAACCAAGCAAAACAAATAATGTATTGAAAAAACTGATATTATATTCAAAGTTCCATGTTCATGTATTCCCTTCCCATCTTTTGATGTGTCTTGAGGATATTCTTGATGAAAGTATTAGAAGGGAACATTCAGACCTATGGAAATAATATTCTACATATTCATCTTTACAGTTGTGCTTATTATTGACTATAAAATGACATTTGATTCAACAAAGCAAAGTGGTACCTAAAAAGCTCTTCCCCAGGAAGGTTTCTCCAAGGTATATTTAAAAATTTTACAGGATTCTAAATGTAACAATAGAAGAAGCTAGGTGGCTCTGTGGATTGAAAGCCAGGCCCAGAGAAGGGGGTATTGTGGGTTCAAATCTGGATTCACAGTTCCTAGCTGTGTTACCCCGAGCAAATCAAATAACCCCCATTCCCTAGCCCTTACCTTTTTCCTTGGAACCAATACGGTTTCCAAGACAGAAGGTAAGGGTTTAAAAATGGAGAGGCTCATGGTGGACATAAGCTAGATATAACACATTACAAGGAAGGAAAGAAAGAAAAAAGAAAATCAGAAATGATCACAAAAAACATGGAGATGGCATAATGTAAAAGTAATAGTCAGAGGACTTGGATTCATTTTTTTTCTCCTTTCATGACCTTGGACAAGTCACTTAACTTTACTGGGCTTTAGTTTCCTCATCTATATAATGAAATAGTTGGCCTAGATCAGTGATGGGCAAACTACAGCCCATGGGCCAGATGCGGCCCCCTGAAATGCTCTATCCCACCCTTCTACATTATTCTTAATCTGACGAATACAATGAGTAGGATACAATACAAGAGTTGCCTTAGAAACAGACTGACGGATGAGCATTTCCTTTACTTTGGCCCCCTCTTTAAAAAGTTTGCCCATCACTGCTCTAGATGATTCCTAAGGTCCCTTTTAGCTGTTGATCCTTGATCCCAAGAGGAAGAAGAAGGGTTGGTCAATGGAAAGAATAAGGGATAAGTGATAGATGATGTCTGTGCTTAATTCTAACTATCAAAAGAAAGAAAGGAAAGCCCACGATGAATAATAAATGCTTGTTGTTGCTCTTGACAGTATAAAGGAAGGAACACCTTGTGGAGAACTTATGGTAGGATATGAAAGAACGTTGGAGAAGATGGAAAGGCATAGATGACTTGAGATCATCATTGTTAGAAGTAATTTCTTCATCCATGAGATCAAAGGACCATTTGTTTATTTTCATTATTGGTGCCTAGACTACTTATTAGGCTATCTATCTATCTATCTATCTATCTATCTATCTATCTATCTATCTATCTATCTATCTATCTATCCAATATAAAATATCCTTAAAACTTAGCTAGATGGGACAGTGGAGAAGCACATTGGATTTGGAGCCAAGAAGACTAGCATCCAAATTCTGTTTCAGATGTATTAGTTGTGTGATCCTGGGCAAGTCACTATTTCTCTATCCATCTCAGTTTTTATTTGTAAAAGGGAATAATAATAGTTTATAGAGCTGATGTAAAGATCATATCAAATGACATAATGTGTACAATCCTTTGCAAATCATAAAATGTTACATAAATTATATTATTATTGTTATTTTTATTACTACCCATTGTACTCCATATATTTTGTACCTGAAGTAAATTCACATTGCTAAACAAAAGTATTCCTCCTCTTTCTAGTTACATCCACTCAAAGATAGGTAGGGCTGATTCAGAAAGACATATCGAGGATATACTGAACATTTGTACGACATCTAAGTGACAGATGAGTGCATAGTATGAAGTGGTAAATCATAAGAGGTACATGTTTGGACAAGGTATTGGGTAGGAAGGGAAAAAAAAAAAGAGAAAAAATCTATGAGGGGGAGGCTGGGAGTCCCATCTCCCAACCATGCCCAAGAGATCTCAGAATAATTCTAGTTCCCCAAAGCCCAAAGGAAAAACAGTCACAATATATTGCTAAGGGGAAAAATAATTCATTAATTATATTCTATGTTTTTCCCCTTTTTGTTTTTTACTTTTAGGGACACAACTTAAAAGGCAGGTGAGAAAATCCAGTGAGAAAGCATCCAATCTCATCCTAGGCTTGAAGTAAACCTGAATTTTTGGAACTAGTTTGACTAGTTTATAATTATGAGGTACTGTAATTAGACGAGTGATTTTTTCAAACCACTACAAAATATGAGTTTAAGTTTCAAAGTTTGAGACAGAGGTTTCTTTAGGCTTGAAATACCTGATTTCATCTTTCTTTCTAAATTCTGAATTTGAATTCTGTGACCAAGTATAAAGAATGGCATTTCTTCTAAACCCGTCCCCTTTCTTTCCTATTAAATTATTGACCACATAAATAAATCTCTATTTTGCATCATTATACATCACTCCCATGAGACATCAGGGAAATTTGGCTCAATTTCCCCAGAAAAAAGTGACTCTATTGTAACCCTAACAACAAAGTATAGTGACAGGAATCTTGTAAGTAGTCAGAAAACTTAGATTCAAATCCTCTTACTAGTTTTGCATCTTTGGACAAGACATTTAACCTGGCTGGACCTCGTCGATTTCTTAATTTGTTTTATCAGGAGATTGGAAAAGGATCATCTAAGGCATTTTCTAGCTATAAAACTCTCTACCTGTTAGATAAATTAAGGGGGAAAAAACCCTCTCATTGTCATGTGTCTCATTTTTAGAAACTCGTTTACATGAATTCTCTGGTGCCAAGTTTCTCTTCATAAAGGTATCTCATAGCCTTACATAAAAGTACTTAGTATCAAGCAAGTATGTGAATATTTTATGCTAAATGCCACCTTGAAGACAGGAAAGAAGACAGAACACCATAATCGAGTCAGATAATTGGTATGGTGAGTGTTTAATTGGAGGCAGGGAACTTTTTTTCCAGCTTGTACTGTCTGTGAAACAAACTACTACTTTGTGTAATTCTTCAGGGCATCTCAAGGCAGTTTATCAAGATCGATGGATTGATTAATCAGCCTTCTTGGCGTCAGTGTGAGGTGAGTAGCAAGTAGCAGTCCGTGGTAGGAACGGGGAGGAGAGATACCTAGGAACAAAGACTCCCAATTGTCAGACCTGATTGGACCCTAAAGTCGGGGTCCTCCAAATAGAGAATCCCTTTTTTATTCAGTCAAAATGACCCAATTTTCAGACCTAAGAATCTGTCCATTTTAATAGCCTAATGATTTCTTAACAAATAAGTAGCAAAGCTGCAAATTCTATCTGACCCATCCTAGGCCAGGCTCTTGGACTAGTGATCTTTTCTCAAGGCGGGGGTGAAGGTAAGCTGGAGTCCCCACACACTGCTCTGGCTTCTCAGTTCCTCATGGGAAGATATTTTTAGCAATATCAATAAGGATATATGAGACTATTAAAACATGCATGTGCAGCCTTCATCTTGGAACCTAGGTGATTAGCTTTTTAAAATTAAATAAGACATGACTAAATGATAACATTAAGGAGCCCGATAATTACGAGAATATCTGGGTAGCATGAATATTGCTAAGGAGTTCTTCAGGCAGTTCAGGTTATTCCAAGGTTATCCTTGGATTTGTACTATGAAGCCAATCTGTAGAAGTCCCCAGTGTTTGAGAATTTTACCCAATGCATAAAATGGTTTATTCATTGGTATTGTAGAGGATACAAAAGGAAGATATAACAGTCCCTGCCTTAAAATACTTTGAGAAAGCAAGTCATTTTAAAAACATTTTTATTGATACACATGCGCACACACAGACACTCTACTCTGAAAACCTGGATATCTTACATCTAGTGGAACATATAGGGAGTAACATTCAGAAGCAAAAGACAGTCTGGTGAACATGGCAAGTATAGCACAGCATAAAAAAGCATTGAATTTTGAGTGAGGATCTGGGTTTGGGAGGTTATTCTGCAGTTTCTCTCTCTCTCTCTCTCTCTCTCTCTCTCTCTCTCTCTCTCTCTCTCTCTCTCTCTCTCTCTCTTCCTCTCCCCTTCTCTCTCTTCCCCTCTCTCCCTGTTTCCCTGTTTCTCTCTCCCCTCCCCTTTTGTCTTCCTTCCTCCCTCTCCTGCTCCCTGCCTGTTCTCTGTCTTTCTTTCTTTCTCTGGATTTTTTCTTTAACCACCATTCCATTTGACCCAATAATGCAGCTAGTGGTGATTTCAATCTTTTCCCAAAGGATGAATGAAAGTTTTTAGTACTTCTCTTCTTTCCTGAGGACATAACACAGTGGCTTTAGGGTCCTCTCTAAAATGAAAATCCCATCTCTTTCTCTCTCTAGCTCTGTGTCTTTCTGTGTTTTTCTCTCTCTCACTCATTCTCCACCCCCTCCAAAGTATCTAAATACCCAAAGTTAAGGCAATGCAAATTAAATGCCAAGATAAATTTTCTAGGTAATAAATGTTGTTATAGTTGCAGAAAATCTAATGGAGAAGTTTGAATTTAGTGGAGAGATCATCATTAGACACTTAGGTAGAGAGAAGAGAGAACCTTCTCAATTTGTGGTATAATATCAACAAAAATAAAGAGAAGAGATTGCACATGGAATAATCAAGGGGCTTGGATGAAACCAGTTTAACTGAATCTGAGGGTTCATGTTAGAGTAGGATAAGGCTGATAATAAAAATTTGTCCTAGATTGAACAGAGACTTAAATATTAGACAAAGAATTTGGACCTTTTGTTTTAGGTATTAGGAAGTTTTTGAAGGTTTTGAATAGGAGGAATCAGTGTTTTAATAGGATGAATCTGGTGGAAGTGTAAAGGATGGGTTAATTAGAAGCGGAAGAGACTGTAGAAATGGAGAGATCATTTAGGAGACTTGCAATAATCCATGCAGGAAGTGAGTGTGTCTTGAACTAAGCTAGCAGTAGGGGGGATGTAAAGGAAATTCTGGGAATGAAAAATATTTCAAATAGGAATCAGTACAACTTTTTGAGACTAATCAGACAAAGGAGATAAAGCCAAGGACTTTGAAATAATGGTAGCATATAGGGGTCCCCTGTTCACATATGAGATTCAGAACTGGAGCTCAGATGAAAAAATGGGGCTAGAGAAATATTTATATCAGCAAAGAAATGAGAGTTAAAGTTTTGAGAAGATATGATTTCTCCCAGGAAATGTAGAGAAATACAAATGGGGGAGCCCCGAAATGAGCTTGGGGCAATGCTCACAGTCAGGGGATACAAAGAGGAGCTGAAGGCAGTGGAGTAATTGTTAAAAAGATAGAAAATCCATAATGGAGTAGTGTCCCAGAAACCAACAGAGGTTTCAAGAAGCCAGTGTAAGTAAAGAAATGCTGTCAAAGTCAAAGAATGAGGAATGAGAAAAGGCAACTCGGTGAGTACGGAGGGATTCATTTGTCTTAGGATTTGAGCTGGAACATATCTTAGAGATTATAGAATTCAGCCTGTTTATTTTTGAGATAAATAATTCAAGCTTTTTCCATGACCTTGGGCATATCTAATGTCCCTTCCAATTTTAAATCTATGACTCTATGGTTAAATGACCGCTTGAATACACTGATGTATATGGAGCTTTGTGCCACGTAAGGCATAAGAGCTTAAGTTTTCACTTTCATTGACTTGGCATTTCTGAACATGAGATGTGTGTGTGTGTGTGTGTGTGTGTGTGTGTGTGTGTGTGTGTGTGTGTATGCACATTTGTCCTGTACAATTTACTACATTTATATCTAAACCCTGGTTCACTTTTTGACACTTCCACATGGAAATACTAGGTGGCACTCTAACACTGTGGTTAGACGTGTAGTTCTCCCTGGCTTCCTCACGTTCTTCCTGGCACATTAAAACCAGAACACTGAAACTGTATTTAGAAATGTGTTTCCAACATAATTCCAAGAGAATACCTTAAGCATTTAGCACCTTTTGGCAAATAATGCAATTCTAAATGATCTCTAAAAAAATTAAAATTACAATGAATATGTCATTAAGTCCTGTATGTTAAAGGTTAAAAATAGATGCAAGGTCTCCGCTAATAAACATGTACATTAATGTGGTCCTTTAAGGTTTATGAGTATCAGAGCCAGAATTCAGACCCACCCTCCTGGCTCTGGACCATGCACTCTTTCCATTACACTACGCAGAGGGGGGTACCAGAGCCATGAGGCAACTTATTACACCATGGGTTTACTTATGCCCCTTCTCTCTTCTCTGCCCCCCACACCTTCTAGACCGTGCTATAGAATCCTTGGACAGACCTCCAATGAGCCATACAAAATCTGGGCTCACTACATCTTAGCGGGGAGGGAGGAAAGGAGAGGGAGGTGGCTCTCCTTGTTCCCACAGTTCTTCCTGGAAAATTATCCCAGGATTTACAGGAGGTGAGGCAGATTTTGCAAGCCTGAAAAAAACCATGCAGCTTATGATGCAGGGATCATTTGTGTCTCAGACTTCTGCAGTTTTCAGTGCAATATAAAAAAATACCTCAGAGGTAGCTAGGAAGAGCAGACATGGATAATTTTACTGATATTTTTTCATGAGCCCTCCCTCAGTTTTTCCTTCTGGATTTTATATCCTCATGCACTTTGGTGTCCCAGTTATGATACACTTTTGAGCAATGCATCCAAATTTTTGTTTTCTAAAGGATTAGAGTTAGAAAGCTTAGCTTACCATCTAAGCTTCACTGATTAAAATATATATATATATATACACACACACACACACACACATATATATATATATATATACATACCCCAAAACAAATACACACACAGAGATACATATATTATATATACACAAACACACACCTACACATAACCTGCAATCATATAAAATCTCTTAGTATCAATAGAATTGTAATGTTAAAAAAGGATATATCAAATTATCCACAGCCTTCCACCTAGATTCATAATCTGCCAATTAGTTGTTCATTAGTCCATTGATAAACTTCATACATCCTCTTAATCCTCTCAGTTTTTTTTATTTTGCTTTCTCTGAAAAACCTCTGAGAAGAGATATCCTTGTGAACCTCTAATTCAGTGGTTCCCAAATGTTTTTGGCCTGCTGCCCCCTTTCCAGAAAAAATATTACTTAATGCCCCTGAAAATTAATTAAAAAAAATTTTAATAGCAATTAATAGGAAAAATAAATGCACCTGTGGCCATCACTGCCTCCCTGGATTGCTGCAGCACCCACCAGGGGGCAGTGGCACCCACTTTGGGAATCACTGCAGTCTAATTGGACCCAAAGAAATGGTTGTGCCAAAGAGGATTCCCAAGACATCTGAATATGGCCCCTTTCCTTCCACTTGTCTGTGTAGTTTTTTATTGTTTATTTTTTAAACTCAGAATTAAGTAGTCCAGGACATATTTCCATAGGCGAACTATTAAGCCATCTGAACTTATGTTCAGAGTGATGTGTGTGTGTGAGTGTGTGTTTAATTTACGATGAAACAATGGGAATAAATATCAACTTCTTCTAGTCCTGAGAAGACAGTTTCAGGTGGTGGTGATGAAACTGTCCATCCATTTCACAGAATCATCAATCTATAGGTTTAAGGGACTCCAGAGGCCATTGAGTCTAACCCCTTCATTTCACGAATGAAGAAACTGAGGCTCAGGGAACTTATATACTTTGTTCATGTCCATGGAAGCAATAAGGGTCAGGGCTGAGTTTCATACCTGTGTCCTCTGCCTCCAAAGTCAGTGCTTTTTTTATTGTACTTAATTTAGATTTGCCAAGTTCTTCATATACACCATTTCATGGCATTTTACATCAATTTTGTAAGGTAAGTATAATGGAAATACTCCTCACTGTACAGAAAACAAAGGAATTTCTATTTTGTAGTTCACTGGATACAGTTATGAACAAAAGCTCTGGATCACTGGCCCAAGGTCCAAAATAAACAATAATTCAATAAATAATAAATTAATAAATCTTGTAAAAACAAAGTTGAGGGCCTCAAAGACATTCAGTATATACTTTTGGCCAGGTATGAAAAATGTAGGAAATTTAGGTCATAAGACCACTTTTTAAAGTGGAAAATTAACCAAATTAATCCTTGATTCCTCAAAATGGTAAATGAGGAAAGAACCAAAAATATCCATTGGGGCTCAAAGTCAAGTGGCATCAAATAATCCCTCAATTATGGCAGCAGGAGGCCTCATAGGGAGACAGAAGCTTTGAAATACAGTGAGAATTTGTTTATAGAGAGGCTCACCTGAGACACAGGCATAATGGGAGACGCTGGACCCTTTGAGAGCTTCTTTTAACCAAATCATTTTTGCTAAATAGTTAACTAAGAAGTAGTGTATCATAGCAGATGGAGTGTAGACCTTGGAATCAAGAATCAGTGCTTGTTTTGACTCATTCTAGATGTGACCCCAGGCAAGTAAATTAGCATCTTGGTGTCCCATGCAACTTTCTAAGATTATAACCTTCAGAGCCCCTGCCTCACAGTGTCTTTTAGAAGGACATTTCCTATTAGGAATTTCTTATATCAGGCAAATTACTGCCCAGGTTAAGTCATGACCTGTTTTCTTAATTTTAGGATGTAGTTTTATCATATTTTAAAATGTAAGAACCATTCTCAGTTCAAAAAAATTCAAGCTCAAACTAAGGGCTAAATTCAGTTATTTCTATGCTACTGAAAGAAATACCCTCTAATTGTTGGTACCTGGGACAAAACACCAGTCACTCCATCTTAGTTATGGCTCTGGAAGTAGATGGGGGACGAATACAGACTTTATGAACCATGTAGAAATTCTCCATGCTTGTTAATAAAACTACCAATAATAGAACTGCCCAATTTAAGTTATACTAGGTATACAGATTTCTCTAATATAACTCATGCCTTTTTTTCTAAGGCAGCATCTGCAAAGGAATGCTGGTCTGTGTAAAATTTGAAAATGCTCCAGAAGTTAAATGCTTTTACGTCTTTACTACAACAGAAATATGATAGTGGCTAGGAAGAAGAAACCATCTTTGGTAGATTAGCTAATATGCTTTACCATATTAAGTATAGAAATAGAAAAATCACCAGTATTTGGTAATATATAAAATATAGGTGGGAAAAGCTCGATTGAGAATTAAATGCTTTTTTGGAGGCCTACCTCACTTTCCTTTTTACTATATTGGGTCTTTAGGAAAGATATCCCTGGCTGAAATTTCCCATCCTACCATCATTCTCAGTCTATATGTGTCAGCTGCTTATAACCAGATGAGTCTATGGGTGCAGTCAGCTATAGCTGGTTAATTCAGTCCCAAGAGTAGATCCCTGAGTATTTAGATCCTTACCACTTAGGCTGCCATTTATGTATGTTATAGTAAAACCAGTGAACCAAACCTCACAGCCCCCTTCAGATTGACTTTATTCATATACATCTGGTCCATATGTCTAGTGGAAATAATCAATAGCAAATAGGGAAAGGAAGGCTGACAAGTTAAAGTCTAAAGTGACCAAAAAAAAGTCTAAATGACCAAACTCAGTGATTTCTAGTGACATATGGACAGTTTTATTACATTTATTGAATTTAACTTCCTAATAAAAGTAATAAGGAGACATGGCATTCTATTTTCTTTACAAAGGGGAAAAAGTAGAAAGTTTGGGTTGTTTTAAAATAGAACTGGGTGGTTTAGGAGACTGCCAATTGTATTTTATTTGAAATTTAGAAATTTAATTTGCCATGTATTTATTCACTAGTTATTTACTTAATAACTCACTACCACCTGTTTTTAGCAATAGGAGATAAATTTGCTGTAACCTTTGGCTACATGGTCTGATGTCATGTCTCTAGCATTCTAAGATTATTTGGAATAGGGGTTGGGGTTCCAGATTCTCAATAAGGATTCTTGAAAATACTATTTTTGGTGAACAAGTGTATAGACATGACCCACAATAGCAAATAAAAGGTTAAAAACAAGATGTGAAAATGCTCGTTCCTGAAAGCCCCTGTGTTTTCCTTTTAAATGTGTGTAATGCCACGTTTAAGATCTGCTCAGTAACTGTTGCATAGCTCTTCCTTTGAACTCATTTTCAGTTTTTCATGAGATAAATGAAACTGAAGACAAAGGAAGTTTGCGACTAGATGGAAGGATGGCTCACAGGCTTTCTGGGAGAGCTGGAGGAACAATAGAGTTGGCAGAGCTTGTTTCACCAGAAGTCCAAAGGCATAAAGAAACATAATTTCATGGGATGCTTGGGACCTCATCTTGCAGGGCTCAAGATGAACATTTGCAAAAAGAGTACCATGAAGATAATTGCAGCTCATACACCCTAGAGAACAAAGGAAACATTCTGAAAGGATGTTCCGGAGTGGTGTTATATTAGACATCTAGTTTGTTGACAAGGAAATAGGAAGTGCAACTAAGGTCATTTAGAACAAACTTCTCATCTTACAGATGAGGAAACTGAATCCCAAAGAGATGACCTATTATGTCACTTACTATGATCACAAAGATTCCAAGTGGCAGACTGAAATTCAGATCCATGCCCCTCATTCCAAAATCAGCACGCCACTCCACAACACTATCTCTCAGGTATCTTATCCAAGCATCTGATAATGTGCTGTCCTTCCTATATGAAACGAGTACAGCCAATCTGTTGTTAAGAATTTCCCAGTGGAATCCCAAATTATTCATGGTGCAAAGGACATTAGAGGTCATCTAGTTCAGCCCCACAGATGCCTAGGACATGTATTTTGAGTAGT
The DNA here is from genome assembly GCF_016433145.1 of Gracilinanus agilis. NCBI lineage: Eukaryota > Metazoa > Chordata > Mammalia > Didelphimorphia > Didelphidae > Gracilinanus > Gracilinanus agilis. The sequence continues at coordinate 619,464,840 of NC_058132.1, read as the reverse complement.
TTTCCCTGGACCAATAGAAAGTTATTTTAATGAAATGGATAAAAAACTTCAAACCTTTTAAAATGGAATGCCACAGGATTAGACAGCATTGTTTGTTAATTTTTAATGATTGCTCACATAAAGCAAATGTTTGCTGTATGTGCCATTTGCAAATAATAACACATTGTCTAGTACATGTGAATATAGTATATGTGTGTGTGTGTATGTGTGTGTGCTAACAACAGATATAGATGAAATGTTGTGGTCAAAGCAGGACACATATTCTAGTCCACTTCTGCCATGAACTAGTTGTGTGAACTTGGCAGTCATTTTTCTCTGGGATATAGTTACCTCATTCTTAAAAGAAGGGGGTTGTATTAGATGTTCTCCAAGGTCCCTTCCAGATCAGAAATTTTATAAGAACATTGTGAGAAAAGGGAATTTCTATGTGGTCCAGAGCAAAGAATATTGATGTACCAGGACAGAATAGTTCCAATAGACATGAGCTTCAGGGTTCATAGAAATGGTAATATAGACCAGGACAATATATGACAATGTGAGATGCCTGATGCTGGTGACCTAGAAACTTGTCCAGTTGTTTCTGGAGGATTCTAAAGGGAATGTGTTGTAGCATTAAAATAGATTTCTTACTTAGCAGATAAGAGAGTGTCAATGGTTCAAGAAAGATTCTCTCCTTGTAAGTGGTCTTATTCATTCTCACTGAAATAAGATATGTAAGTAAATTATAATATTGTGATTTTTGTTGGTTTGCTTGTTGATATGGTCAATTATGTGTATAATTTTCCTAATATTGAACCATCTTTGCATTTCTGATATAAATCCCACCTGATTATAATGAATAACTCTCATGATCACTTGCTGGAGTCTTTTTGCTAGTATTCTATTTAAGATTTTTGCATCTATATTCATTAAGGAGATTGTCTGTAGTTTTCTTTCTCTGTTTTTGGTCTACCTAGCTTTGGAATCAGTATAATATTAGTGTCATAAAAGGAATTTGGTAGAACTCCTTCTTTGTTTATTATGTCAAATAGTTTGTATAGTATTGGGATTAGTTGTTCTTTGAATGTTTGATAGAATTCACTTGTGAATCCATCAGGTCCTTGGGATTTTTTTCTTAGGGAGTTCTTTGATGGCTTGTTCAATTTCTTTTTCTGATATGGGGTTATTTAAATATTGTATTTCTTCTTCTGTTAATCTAGGCGATTTATATTTTTGTAGATATTCATCCATATCTCCTAGATTGCTGTATTTATTGCCACATAATTGGACAAAATAGTTTTTAATGATTGCCTTAATTTCCTCTTCATTAGAGGTGAGGTATCCCTTTTCATCTTTGATATTGTTAATTTGGTTTTCTTCTTTCCTTTTTTTAAATGAGATTGACCAGTACTTTGTCTATTTTATTTGTTTTTTCAAAGTACCAGATTCTAGTCTTATTTATTAATGCAATAGTTCTTTTATTTTCAATTTTATTAATTTCTCCTTTAATTTTTAGGATTTCTAATTTAGTTTTCACATGGGGATTTTTAATGTGTTCACTTTCTAGTTTTTTAATTTGCACGCCCAATTCATTGACCTCTGCCCTCTCTAATTTGTTAATATATGCACTCAATGATATAAATTTCCCCTGAGTACTGCTTTGCCTGCATCCCATAGATTTTGGTAAAAAGTCTCATTATTGTCATTCTCTTCAATGAAATTATTAATTGTTTCTATGATTTATTCTTTAACTAACTGATTCTGGAGAATCATATTCTTTAATTTCCAATTAGTTTTTGGTTTGCCTCTCCATGTACCCTTGCTCATAATTATTTTATTGCATTATGATCTGACAAGGTTGCTTTTGCTATTTCTGCTTTTTTTTCATTTGTTTGTATGTTTTTATACCCTAGTACATGGTCAATCTTTGTGAATGTGTCATGTGCTGCTGAAAAGAAGGTATATTCCTTTTTGTCCCTATTTATTTTTCTCCACATATCTATTAACTCTAATTTGTCTTAGATTTTGTTCATTTCTCTTACCTCTTTCTTATTTATTTTTTGGTTTGATTAATCTAAATCTGATAGAAGAAGGTTCATGTCTCCCACTAGTATAGTTTTATTATCTATTTTCTCCTTAAGCTCCCCCAATTTCTCCTTTAGAAATTTGGATGCTATACTATTTGGTGCATACATGTTGAGTACTGATATTTCCTCATTGTCTATACTGCCTTTTATCAGGATGTAATTACCTTCCCTATCTCTTTTAAGTAGATCTATTTTTACTCTGGCTTTGTCCAATATCATGATTGTGACTTCTGCCTTCTTTTTCTCATTTGATGACCAGTAGATTTTGCTCCAGCCTTTAACCTTTACTCTCTGTGTGTTGTTTGTTTTAAATTCAGGGAAGTGCTATTTGGAAGTGTCTAGCAGACTCCCTGTGGACACGTGGGGACTATGAGACTACATTTCCCATGATCCAATGGGTTTTCTGGTTTCTGGTTTTGGGTGGGGGGATGTCAGACATCCCCCAAGCATAGGACAGTTTAAATTCAGAGGAGGGCTAGAGAAGGCCTCTTGGTTTTCCTGAGTGGCTGGCTGACGGATGAGACAGAGAGGACGGGCTCTGGAGGTAAATTTAAAAGATAGTCAGGCGCCTTCATATATATTTTACCAACATGGTCATGGCTTTAATTAAACTACTAATTTCTCTTATTATATCAGTCTTTATCATTTTTAATCTTAACAGTGTCTACCTGCTTCATGTGTGTTTCTTGTAGACAACAAACAGTAGGATTTTGGTTTCTAATCCATTCTGCTATTTGCTTCTGCTTTATGGGCGAGTTAATCCCATTCACATTCAGAATGTGAATTCCCCAGCTGTGTATTCTCCAAAATTTTGATTTCCTCTCCTTGTCCTGCCTTTTCTTCTTTCACTATTTCCTTCTATACCAGAGTTTTGTTTTTAATCAGTCCCCTTAATCCCCAACCTTATTTTACTTCCCTTTCTCCCCCTCCATTCTTATTCCCCTCTTATTTTTCTTTAGAATGTTTTTGAGTTACCCCCCACACTCTCCCTCCCTAGTATTGCTTCATTCCTCACCAGTCTGTTTGTTATCCTTCTACTTCTTTATAGGGCACAAATCAGTTCTCTGCCCCAGTAAGTCTGATTGTTCTTCCCTCTTTGAGTCAATTTCAATGTATGTATGTCTTAAGTATTTCCTGTCCCCAACCTCTTACCCTTCCACTGTATTGGTCTTCTCCCCTGCTCCCACAATGCATTTCTTTATGAAATATAAATTTACCCCATTTTGTCTCTTTTTCCATTTCTCTTAATATTATCCTCTTTTTTTACCTCTAGTTTTATACATATTTATACATACTTGTATATATCGATGACATTTCATCCTATAGTTTGTCACTGTTCTCTCTAAGTATACTTCCTCTAGCTGTCCTGATGATAACAATTTTTAAGAGTTACCAATATCACCTTTTCTTATAGGAATACAAATCATTTGAACTTATTGGGTCCTTTGAAAAAAGTTTTGATTTTTTTGTATTTTTCCCCTTCTCTTAATTACCTTTTGATGATTCTCTTGAGTTCTGTATTTGGACATCAAATTTTCTGTTTAAGTCTGGTCTTTTCTCTATGAATGCTTGGAAGTCTTCTATTTTATTAAATGACCATACTTTCCCCTGCAAGAATATAGTCAGTTTTGATGGGTAGTTTATTTTTGATTGTAGGCTTAGTTCCCTTGCTTTCCTGAATATCGTACTCCATGCCTTCCTATCCTTCAGTGTAGATTCAGCCAGATTCTGTGTTATCCTAACTGTGGTTCCATGGTATCTGAATGACTTCTTCTTAGCAGCTTGTAATATTTTTCCATGGTATGGTAGTTCTTGAATTTAGCTATAATATTCCTGGGTGTTGTCATTTGAGGATTAAATGTAGGAGGTGATCTGTGGATTCTTTCAATTTCCACTTCTCCCTCTTGTTTGAGAATGTCAGGGCAATTTTCTTGGATAATTTCCTGTAGCATGATGTCCAGGCTTTTCCTTTTGTCATGATCTTCTGGTAGTCCAATAATTATCAGTTTGTGTCTTCTGGATTTTTTTTTTCCAGATCTGAGGTCTTGTCAATGAGGTGTTTCATATTTTTCTCAATTTTTTTTCATTCTTTTGATTTTGTTTTATAGATTCTTGCTGTCTTGTGAAGTCATTTGCTCCTAGTTATTGGATTCTGATTTTTAAAGACTGAATTTCATCCCTGGCTTTTTGGTCATCCTCCTTCTGGTCTGATTTTCTTTGTAGGTCATCTTTCACTTTTTTTTTGCCTCATTTTCAAGCTGGTCAATTTTGGATTTCAAGACACTATTTTCTTGTTTAAAAGTTAATGTAGTAGAGGGCAGCTGGGTAGCTCAGTGGATTGAGAGCCAGGCCTAGAGACGGGAGGTCCTAGATTCAAATCCAGCCTCAGACACTTCCCAGCTGTGTGACCCTGGGCAAGTCACTTGACCTCCATTGCCTACTCTTACCACTCTTCCACCTATAAGTCAATACACAGAAGGTTAAGGGTTTAAAATAAAAGAAAAAGTTAATGTATTTTCTATTTCTAATTGTCTTCAGCCTCTTTTGATTGTTTTTTGAATTCTTGAGTTAATTGAATTTTGAGTTCCTATAAAGCCTGTGTCCATTTCACTAGAGTTTCTGTGTTTTGGCTTGGTGTTCCTTGATCCTCCTCTGATCCATTTGTTCTCATCCATTTGATCATTACCTGGATAGAAGATGTTGATTGTAATTTCTTTTTTTCTTTTTCTGTTGTTTACTCATATTCCCCCTCCCCCCCGTAATTGGCTGTAATCTTGCTCCTTTGATTATTTGATCTGTGGGTTTGGGCTACTCAGTCCTGGAAGGGCTTCTTCTCTGCTCTGTTGACTAATTAGGTTAGTGGGCCATAAGGTCAGATCTTCCCCAGCTGGTAGTAAAAGCTAAAGATGTGGTTTTGACTACTTTCACTGCAGGCTCTGGGGGAGGGGTGTTGGAGTTTCCCTGCCCTCTGAAGACTTCTTATCTGCTCTATTGATAAGATTAAGCCAGGGCAGCTGGGTAGCTCAGTGGAGTGAGAGTCAGGCCTAGAGACAGGAGGTCCTAGGTTCAAACCCGGCCTCAGCCACTTCCCAGCTGTGTGACCCTGGGCAAGTCACTTGACCCCCATTGCCCACCCTTACCACTCTTCCACCTATGAGACAATACATCGAAGTACAAGGGTTAAAAAAAAAAGATTAAGCCAGGGTGGAGTTGATTTGCTGAGCTTGATGTATCTTGAGGACAAAAACTCGAGAAAGGGGTGGGGCAGCACAAGATGGAGTGTTTGTCTGCCCTCTTTGGGCTTCTCCTCTAGCCACCTCTCTGTCATCTGTGATCAAAGCTTTAGTCTGGCATAGTTGTGCCAGTGAGGCACTCCCTTGGGACTAACATCCTTGCCCACCAAGAGATTCCAGGATTTCCTGGAAACTCAGTACATTAGGTGTGGGAGGGGACCTGGGATCTTCCTTTTTCCTTTACCCTCCTATAAGAAAGTTCAATGAATTCAGCCTTTCCCCCCTTCCCCCCCCTCCCGTGTACCTTTACATCAAGGAATGAAGCAGCTTTTCCTTGAGATGTCCAATTTTCTTCACAACTTCTGATGAAGATATTTTAGATTCTGTTATGTCTTGATAACTCTGGGATTTTAATGAGAAACCAAATCATCAAATCCTCTGAAATTCACATGGTCCTTTTCTAGTCAAGGTAAAGGGGAGGAGAAAACCAAGGTACTTCCATCCACCCCATCCTAAAATAAATAAAATATAATAAAGCATATTTTGTTCTTTACTCTTATTTTTTGGATTCTGCCGCTTGTGAACTGTGGGTATCTTTACTACAATTCTTCCTATAAAGCTACTTCATATGATATCTAGCTTGATGGATAATCAAAGGTAATTTTTCTTAATTTTGAAAGACTTACAATATTCCAGGAAAATATAGTCTCACAAGCCCTTGTGAGGTGCTTTCCATCCTTGGTCAGGGATCTGTCATTCCTATAAGCTACTTACTTATATTGCCCAGGTTATTCATATTAGGCATTGGACAGTAATAATGAAATTAAGGCAAGGTCTGATTAATTACAAGAATTTAGCCCCATAGAAAGATGGTTAAAGAAATAGAAGAGGAAAGATATCATATCACAGTTTTGTATCAAGCACAAGCCACTGTGTTATTTGATTTTGATTCTTTTTTTTTCCTCTCTTATAAAGGCATATTCAACATGGGGTGTATTGGGAAATGACTATAATTTAAAAGCAAATGCTATTAACAAAATTATGAAAAAAGATGGATTAGAATTAATGTTAATTATTAATAATTATATCAAACATTTATATAATGCTTTAAGATTTACAGAGCACTTTCCTCATAACAACTCTAGGAGGTAGGTAGTAGAAGCTGAAGAGGACACAGATTGATGTCCCACCTGGAATCTAAGGTGTCCTTAAATAACCTCTTATTGTTGTAGCTCACTTGATTCCAAAGCCCCTGAGGCTTCCCTTCCATCATCCTGTTCATTCATCTGGCCCTTCTCATTCTCTTTCTCATTTGGTCATTGTAGTGACCAAATATGGATGTATTTTTAGATAGCTGTTTGGGGTCATGGATGTGACCTAAATTAAAAAATAGAACAATGCCAACTGATCCACATCAGAATTGAAATTCATAGCTCCAGTCATATTAGTACATTTTTATTTGATAGACTTACAGTCCATCTTTTATTCTGAATTTTACTTTGATAGACTCATAGTACCATAAAATATTGATACTAGAAGGGACATCAGAGGTTATGTAGATTGACTCTTTCATTTCATGGATAAGTAACCTAAGACTTCGCAGACAGGTCAGAAGACTGATTACTGGCAGTCAGGATTCGAACTCCCATGTTTCAATTCAGTAGTCTCTCTAGTGTAACTCAAACTAAGCAGATATGGAAGAATATTTGAAGCTACTAAATTGTTTCATCAGTATGATTTGCCTTGATCCATCCAGAATCAGACTCCATTTATTGTACATCAGGTGAATTGAATGATTTAATTCAATTCAACTAACATTTTCAAAGTTAGTACTGAGAAACGGGCAAAAATAAAAAAGCCCACGTGGCTACCAGGAGATGCCCTTGTGTACAGAAATCTATGTCTGAAGTCAGGAAGAACCAAGTTCAAATGTGATCTCAGACATTTATTAGTTGTGCCAAGGCAAGTCACTTAAAACTCCATCTGCCTCAGTTTCTTCAACTGTAAATGAGGATAATAGTAGCACACATTTCCCGGAGTTTTTATGAGGAGCAAGCTTAATAAATGTATGTTTTCTTCTTCCTGCCTTCAGGGAACCTACATTCTATTGGGAAGACAATGATCAAGACAAGATATAAGCTCTAATTACCAATAAAACCATTTAGCATTTGAAGAAAGACAGCTAACATTCTCACAAGCTCTCTATTTCGATCATTCAGAAGCAAAAAGAAAAAAACAAAACAAAACAAAACACAGCCCACAAAAACCCAATCACTTCATAAATCCACTGAAGCTGTTCTCATTCTGCCATTCAAGGAACAGGGAATTACTTGGTGAGATTGATAAACTGATGTCTTTGCTCCACTACTGACATTATTGCTTATATAACTCACTGTACAATTATTTCCCATGTCCTAAAAAGGACTTAGCTTGTTTATTTCAGACTATATAATCTTTTCACTTTTGAAAAATGTCCTTTATGTGTTTGCTTTTTAAAATAGAGCAAATGCCTGAGCTGGGAGGAGATTTTCTGTAACCTTCATGAAAATACTAAGAAAACTTCATTTTGAAAGGGTGTGATAAAACAATGCATTAATTCTTTGTGTGCTTGTCACCAGAGACCAGAGCCAAAGAAACCAAAAATTTTGTGCAGTAATTGCATTCTCTGAGAATTAGGCTGATAGGAAATTAGCATTCAGAGAAATGTTAAAACTGGTATATGGTGTGTATATGGGTGCCCCCAAGTTTTCAGTGTACCATAATAGATTAACTCATTGTCCTTTGGTCTCCAATGGTCAGACAGAGTAGCTTCAATTTAATTGCAAGCAAAAATAGACTTCTGAAAAAAATAAGATTATAAAAGAAAAAAAACAAATTAGATTTTAATCCACTTATAAATGTTATAAAGCTGAGCATACAATTTTTTTGCTACTTGTATCCTGTAATTTCAGTGAATGCCTCTGGGGAAGAGGGTTATTCTACAGTAAAAGTATGTAATCTGGTAATTGGAAGCAATTCCAAATAATTGTTCCTAATTCCTTAGGGTTGTAGAGTATGCTTAAAATTTATTTCTAAGTGTTTTGTGTTTCATATTTTTAGTAGTGAAAAAATGATGAATATGCCCATTTCTAATTCATAGCACTTTAAGAAAATATATGGGAGTGAGGTCAGAGGAGCCATGTTATAACAAGTTGGCTTTGAGTAGAGGATGTCAGTGTCTAATGATGTTGCTATAGAGATGTAGATGGAAATTGATAAATATACATCAAATTCTGAGACCCAGAATGGTCTAAGTGGGCAGTGATTCTTCATGCCCACCTCACTAAGTAAGCCAGTAAGCAGCTTTGCAGTTTCTTGAAACCAGGAAAAGTTGTGATGCTTTTGGAAATAAGCCATTTTTTGAGGTCAACATAGATATAGCAAGCCAGGAGCAAGTGGGATAGTTTGTGATCTTTGCAGTTTTATAGTTCCCACATTGATGAAATCTCAGATTGTCTGAAATATCAAAGTATAAAAAGAAATGGGTGCAGCTAGGTGGGCCAGTGGATGGAGTGGAGTCAGAAGGACCTGGGTTCAAATTTGACCTCAGATTTTTTCTAGCTATGCCACCTTAGACAAGTCACTTAACCTCAATTGCTTTTCCCTCTCCTCTCTTCTGCCTTGGAATTCATACTAGAACTTTGATTCTAAGACATAAAGGAGGTTTTAAAAACAGATAAAGAGAAAAAAAGGAAAGAAATGACACAAATAATTCTCTGGTTTTTAAACTACTGAACAGATGCCTTTCCCAAAATCTTTAGGGTTTCTTCTTTTTTTTTTGGTATATTTTGTCCATCAATCAACATATAGATGACAAGCATTTATTAGTGCTTACTATGAAGTAGCCACTGTGCTAAGTGTTGGGCACACAAAGAAAGAACAAAACCCAATATAACTCTATAATCTAGGAGCTCATAGTCTATGATTATGATTGAGAAAAATTCAATGATGCATTTTTGTATAAGTTCTAGCTCTTTATTCTCGCGGAAGGAAAGGAAACTCTTTGCATATGGGCGACTAGCTTCTTTGCTAGCAGGACTTGTGTCCTCAATGAAGTGGGCAGTTCTCTCATTGGCTAAGAGTAAAATTCTATTCTCTTATCCTTTGTGACTCTTGGTCAGACAGTAGGGCAGCTAGAAGGCTCATTGATTAGAGCACAGGGCTCGGAATCAGGAAAACTCATCTTCCTGAGTTCAAATCCAGTCTCAGATACTTACTGTCTATGTGATCTTGGATAAATCATTTAGTCTTGTTTGCCTCAGTTATTCACTTGTAAAATGAGCTGGAGAAGAAATGGTAAACCACCCTCATACCTTTGCCAAGAAAACCTCAAATGGAATCGTGAAGAATTGGGCATGACTGAGCAACAAATTTTTGAAGTGCTATCAAAGCTCTGGAGATATAAAGAAAGGCAAAGTCACGGTCCTTGTTGGCAAAGTAGTTCAGAGTTTAATGGGAGAAAGTGCATGCAAGCAAATAAGGAGATGCAAGATACATACAATATTAATGGGAAAGAGTCTAAGGGAAGGGGCAGGATTGGGAAATACCTCTTATAGAATGTGGTGTATGAGCTGAGCATTGAAGAACAGCAGGGAAACTAGAGGGTAGAAGTGAGCCATGTCTTGCCATAAATTTTCCACAGATGAACTACCAAATGTGTTGATGGTTTGTCTTTTTTTTTTTTTTTGGCAATATATCAAAAGCACCAGAACAGCACTTGGCTATGACTATGATCTTTCATTACTGCTTCATATTTATGCTCCGTTTCCAGTCATATGTATCTTTGATATCTTTAAAAACATTTACTTGGGCATAAATCATAACTGATGATGTGTTCATGCCTATATACATACCTGCCATGTATCCATTAGCTATTGTGCCACCAGTAATTTTGATTTTTCTGCAGTTGTGGTGTCCAAGTCACATAGAATCCCCAGAAAGATATTGGAGATTTAAAAATGGGCTTTATCGCAGTGAGCAGCTTGGGACTGCAGAAAATTTGGTACAGCCTCCCAAAGGTGATCCATTCCATCTCATCTTACTCAATTCTGGTCTCAGCTGCAGAACTCATCTGATAGAATATGTCAAGGGGCTCCTCATTAAGCTGCATATTGTAATCTGAGCAATATACATTTTTCATTAAATTTATTTATCCTGTGTGGGTGGTTAAATCAACTTCTTTTAAATCATAGATTTAATTGAAAAGCTTTTGTGCTATCCCAAGGCTTGCTTGATATAATGTCATCTAAGAATTTGAAGGTCATCACAATCAATAGGGAGTCTTTTGGTTTGGACCCTCTACATAATAAATATAAAGAAGGAAATGTCAATTAACTGTGCCTATACTTAAAGACTGAAAATATTAAACAAGGAAAGACCATCACTGATTTTTCTTAATGATTGCAAATTTTAGAAACCATGATTGATAAAAAGAATCTAGTTCTATAATAAAAATGATACTTATGGGACAGGCTATATCTATATTGAGTTTTTCTTCCTATCCCAATTCCCCAATAAAAAGGAAATTTTAGTTCTTATTTCACATTTTTTTTGCCTAGATGATATCATGCAATAAGCCTGACTGGTTTTTATGATCAAATTTACTAAATTGACCACAGGCTATTAGAATTAGACTGGGCATTAGCAATTACATAGTTCAACCTAATCATTTTAAAGATGAAGGCTTTGCAGCTCATAAGGGAAAGATAAATAAAGGATATGAATACATAATTTTTCAAAATATGGATTTTTATAAATATATTTTTATATTGCATAGACTTCCCTTCTAAATCATCTACTCTTTTCAGAAATAATTTTTAAAAAGAAAAAGGAAGAGGAAAAACCTAACAAAACTGACTGATATAAAAATAATCTGATCATATATATAGTGTTCAAACTATGAGGACCCCCTCTCTCCATCTTTACAAAGGAGTAGAGGGAGGCATTATTCATAAATTTCTTTATAATTTTGTGACATTCATCTTCCATTGTTTTGTAGTTTTTCTTTTCAGACACATTGCTATAATCATTATGCATTTTGTTTTCCTGACTGATTACTCCACTTTCCATCAGTTCATATAAGTCTTTCCATGCTTCTTTATTGTCATCATATTTGTGATTTTTTATCTTTTAAAAAATTATAAGAACATTTTATTTTACTAGTTACATGTAATAGTGAATTTCTACATAAGTTTTCAGAAGTTATAGGATCGAAATTGTCTCCCTCCATTCCTTCCCTCCCTGCTCCTAGAGCTGGTGAGCAATTCAATTTTGGTTACGTATGTATTATCATGCAAATCATACTTTCATACTGGTCTTTGTTATTGGAGAATAATCATATAAAACTAGATATAGTCATATCTGGAATAATCACATATACTACAAATAACTATAAATATAATCATATAAAACTAGATCCCCAAAATAAAAATCCAAATAAACTAAAGTGAAAATCATATGATTTGATCTACATACAGTTCTTTTTCTGAAAGTGAGTAGCATTTTTTGTCATAAATTCTTCAGAATTGTCCTGGATTATTGTATTGCTGAGTGTAGCCAAGTCTTTCACGATTGATCATTCCACAATATTGCTAGTCCTATGTGCAATGTTCTCCTGGTTCTGCTTATTCATTCTACATAAGGTCATGGAGGTCTTTCCAGTTCATTCATAATTTTTTTTTTTATTATTTAGAATATTTTTCCATGGTTCCATGATCCCTCCCCCCCTGCTTTCTCTTCCTCCCTCCCAAAGAGGACAAGCAGTTCCACTGGATTATACATGTATCATTGTTCAAAACCCATTTCCATATTATTCATATTTGCAGTAGAGTGACCTTTTAACATCAAAACCCTAATCATATCCCTATTGTTATTCATAATTTCTTACAGCATAATAGTATTTCATCATCAACATATGCCACAATTTGTTCAGGCATTCCCCAATTGATGGACATCCTTTCAATGTTCCCATTCTTTGCCACCACAAAAAGAGCAACTATAAATATTTTTGTATAAGTATATCCTCCCTCCTCCCCCACTTTTTAAAATCTCTTTTGGACACCGACCTAGTAGTGGTATTTCTGAGTCAAAGAGTATTTATTGGTTTATCACAACTCCACCAAAAATGTATTGGTACCCCAATTTTGCCATATCTCCTCCAGCATTTATCACTTTCTTTCCCCCCCCCACTCTCATATTAGCCAATCTGATAGGTGTGAGGTGGTACTTCAGAATTGTTTTAATTTTCATTTCTCTAATCAAGAGTAATTTAGAATATTTTTTCCATATAATTATTTATAGCTTTGGTTCCTTCATCAGAAAACTGCTTATTCATGACCATTGACCATTTGTCAATTGGGGAATGACTTGTATTCTTATAAATTTGATTTACTTCTTTATATATTCAAGAAATGAGATATTTATGAGAGAAATTTGTTATAAAATTTATTCCCAATTTGTTGTTTCCCTCCTAATTTTTGTTATATTGGTTTTGTTTGTAAAAAAACTTTTTAGTTTAATATAGTCAGAATTATTAATTTTTAATCTTGTAATGTTCTCTATCTCTTGTTTGGTCATAAATTCTTCTCTTCTCTATACATCTGACAGGCAAACTAGTCTATATTCTCCTAATTTATTTATAGTATCACTATGTCTAAATTATATAACCATTTTGACCTTATCTTGGGAAATATTTGTCTATACCTATTTTCTGCCATTCTATTTTACAGTTTTCCTAGCATTTTTTGTTAATAGTGAGTTCTTAGAATTAAGCTAAGATCTTTGCGTTTATTCAATACTAGTTGCTAAAGTCACTTACCCCTAATCTAGTCCATTAATCCACCATTCTATTTCTTATCCAGTACCAAATTGTTTTGATGATTACTGCTTTATAGTACATTTTAAGATCTTGGTACTATAACTATATCCTTCATTTTTTTCATTAATTCTCTTGATTTTCTTGGTCTTTTGTTCTTCAGATGAACTTTGCTATTATTTTTTCTAGTTCTATAAAATAGTTTTTGGTAGTTTGGTTGGTTTGGCACTGAATAAGTAAATTAATTTAGGTGGAATTGTCATTTTTATTATATTAGCTCACCCTACACATGTGTAATTAATGTTTAGATTTAACTTTATTTGAATGAAAAGTGTTTTATTATTGTGTTCAGATAATATCTGTGTTTGTCTTGGCAAGCAGATTCCTAGGTATTTTATATTGTCTATAGTTATTTTACATGGAATATCTCTATCTCTTGCTCTTGGAGTTTTTTTTGGTGATATATAGAAATCCTGATGATTTATATGGGTTTGTTTTATATTCTGCAACTTTTTGCTAAGGTTATTATTTCAACCAGATTTCAGGTTGATTTCCTAGGTATACTATCATATCATCTACAATGAGTGATAGTTTAGCTTAATTTCCTCATTGCCTTCAATTTCTTTTTCTTCTCTTATTGTTAAAGCTAACATTTCTAGTCCAATATTAAATGATACTGGTGATAATGGCATCCTTGTTTTACTCCTGATCTTATTGGAAGGGCTTCTAACTTATTTCCATTTCAGATGATACTTGCTGATAGTTTTAGGTAGATACTACTTATCATTTTAAGGAATGACCCATTTATTCCTGTGCTTTCTTATGTTTTTAGTAGACATTGGTTGTATTTTTGTCAAAGACTTTTTCTGCATCTATTGAGATAATCATGTAATTTCTGTTAGTTTGGTTACTGATCTGGTCAGTTATGCTGATAGTTTAAACCAGCCTTGCATTCCTGGTATAAATCCCACCTGGTTATAGTGAATAATCCTTGTGATATATTACTATAGTCTCTTTGCTAGTATTTTAATTAAGATTTTTGTATTGATATTCATTGAGGAAATTGGTCTGCAACTTTCTCTTTTTTTGGTCTTCCTGGCTTAGGTATCAACACTATATTTGTGGGTTAAAATAATTTGGTAGGACTCCTTCTTTGTCCATTTTGCCATATAGTTTATATAGTATTGAGGTTAATTGTTCTTTAACTGTTTGATAGAATTTGCTTGTGTATCCATTTGGCCCTGTGGATTTTTTTCATAGGGAGTTCATTGATTGGTTGTTCAACTTCTTTTTCTTAGATGGGATTATTTAAGTATTCTATTTCTTCTTTTGCTAATCTGGGCAATTTATATTTTTATAAATATTCATTTCTTTTCCTGAGATTAGCAGACCTTGTCATATAATTGGGCAAAATAGCTTCTAATGATTGCTTTAATTTCCTCTTCATTGGTAGTGAATTTAATCTTTTCATTTCTGACACACTGGTAATTTGATTTTCTTCTTTTTTTTAAAAATCATATTAACCAATGCTCTATCTAATATCCCCTCTGTATCACTCCCCTCTCCAACCCCTCCTTTCTTATTCCCCTCCTACTTCTTTATAGTAGTATAGGACTCTACATTCCAAGCTCTTCTGATTCTTTAATATAGAAGCTGCTAAATCCTCTGTAGTCATTACTGTGACTCCTTGATATTTGAATCATTTCTTTCTGGCTGTTTGCAATATTTTCTCCTTGGCTTAGAAGCTCTTGAATTGGGCTATAATAAACCTGGGAAGTTGTCATTTGGGGTTTTGCTGCAAGATATGATTGGTGGATTCTTTTAACTTCTATTTTACCACCTTTTATCAAGAATATCATGGCAGTTTTCTCTGATAATTTCTTATAATATGATGTCTAGACTTTTTTTTATCATATCTTTCAGGTAGTCCAATAATTCTTAGATTGTCTGTCCTATAATTTTTCTAGGTTAGTTTTTTCAATGAGATATTTAATATTTTTTCTATTTTTTCATTCTTTTGATTTTGTTTTATTGTTTCTTGATATCTCATGAAGCCATTAGCTTCTATTTGCCCAATTCTATTTTTTTAAAGAATGATTTTCTTCCATGACCTTTGAACTTCCTATTTGATTTGGTCAGTCTACTTTTTGAGAAACTCTTTTCCTTTTGCATTTTTGTCCCTTTTTCCTTTTGGCCAGTTTCTACATTTTAAGCTGTTATTTTCTTTTTGTACTACTTTTATTTCTATTCCCCGTTTTTTCTCTCCTTTATTGGTTTTTTTTTTAATTCCTTTTTGAGTTATCCTAGAGCCTGAGACAAATTTCCATTTATTTTTCAAATTTTGCTGGTGGCTACTTTGATCTCATTGTCCCCTACTGAATCTATGTCTTGCTCTTTTTTTCTCTTCATAAACATTTTCTGTGGTTAGATTTTTTTCCTGTTTGTTCATTGTACAAGTCTTTTTTCTTTTTTCTTTTTTTGACTTTTATTTTTATCTTAAAGGTGGGCTTTGTTCTCAGTGTAGATGATTCACTTTCTTAAGTTTCATAGCTTTTCTCTGCTGTTACTCTCAGCTCTAGTTCTGGGTTTCTGCAAGCTTCAGTTCTTCCAAGGTGGTATGATGGCCTATAGACTATGTGCTCTGGAAGATACCTTCTAATGCTGATTCAGTTTCCTCTAGGGACTGCTGATGGCTTGCACTGTGAACTACTTTGCCCTGAGACTTGGAACCACAGTTCAACCTTGAGCAGGACTTTGGGCCTCCCCTCAAACTAGCATCATCCAGGCAGGAACTGCCTTGTTCTGGGGTTGTTCTGGGGTTTGGGTCTTCACTGTTGCCTTGGGAAGAAGCTCTGAGCCTCACTTTGGGCTAACACCAGTCCCGTGCACTGAAGACTGCCCTGTGATGGATTTTGGGGCCTCACTGCAAGCTTGTACCAGTGCTTAGGGGTGCTAGGGGTGAGCATAGAATGCTCTGCTGTTGGCTTAGGCAGGGTCTCAAGGTCTCAAAGTTGGTTTGTACTCAGGCTCAGAACTTGGAAGAGTAGGTGGGGGGTGGGCATGTATGGTTTTATTTCCAACTCCCCTCTCACCCCAGTGAAACAAGACCCTCCCTGCCTACCTTTCAAGTTGTTTTCTGCAGGAAAGTTTCTTCATTCTGTCCCCTTGTTAGTTCTATAATTCCTGAATTCATTTTGAGGTGCTATTTTAAGGTTAGTTTGAAAGGATTCTCAGAGGGATTATAGCTTTCCATATTGCTACTCCACCTCCTTAGCTCTGTCTCCAAGTGTGTCATCTTTGTTGTTTCTTAAAGCACAGTAATATTCCATTATATTTATGTACCACAGTTGGATTAGTTATTCCCCAATTGATGGGAATTTACTTTGTTTCCAATTCTTAGCTGTCATAAAAAGTGCTACTATAAACATTTCACTGTATATGAAGCCTTTCTTTTTGTCAATGACCTCTTTGGAATATATGTCCAATATAAAAATCTCTACATCAAAGAATACTGATATTTTAGATATTTTATTTGTATAATTCTATGTTTCTTTCCAGAATATTGTATTCCATGCCTTCCTGTCCATCAATGTAGATGCAGCCAGATCCTGTGTTATCCTAACTGTGGTTCCCTGGTATCTGAATGACTTCTTAGCAGCTTATCATATTTTTTCCTTGGTCTGGTAGTTTTTGAATTTGGCTATAATATTTCTGGAAGTTGTTAGTTGCGGATTAAATGTAGGAGGTAATCTATGGATTCTTTCTATTTCCACTTTTCCCCCTTGTTTGAGAATTTCAAGACAGTTCTCTTGTATAATTTCCTATAGGATGATGTCCAAACTTTTCCTTTTGTTGTGATGTTCTGGCAGTCCAATAATCCTTAAGTTGTCTCTTCGAGATCTGTTTTCCAGATCTGTGGTGGTTTCATATTTTCCTTACATTTTTCATTTTTTAAATTGTGTTTTACATATTCTTGCTGCCTTGTGAAGTCATTTGCTTTTAGTTGTTGAATTCTAATTTTTAAAGACTGAATTTCATCCTTGGCTTTTTGCTCATCCTTCTCCTTCTGGTCTGCTTTTTCTTTGTAGATCATCTTTTGCCTTCTTTGCTTCATTTTTCAGCTGGTCAATTTGGGCTTTTAAGACATTATTTTCTTGTTTTAGATCATGTATTTCCTTTTCCCAATTGCCTACAGCCTCTGTTGATTGTTTTTTGAGTTCTTGAGTTAATTGAATTTTGAGTTCTTGAGTTAATTAAATTTTGAGTTCTTGAGTTAATTGAATTTTAAGTTATTCCAAAGAATGTGTCCATTTCACTGAATTTTCTATGTTTTTACTTGGTGTTCTTTTATCTTCTCCTGATCCATTTGCTCTTTGTTCAATTTCTGCATAAATGCTGTAGATTGTAGTTTCTTTTTTTTGTTTTCTGTTGTTTAGTCATGATTTTTCTTTCTTTCTCCCCTGTAATTGGCTGTAATCTTGATCCTTTGATCATATTTTTGCATTTGGGCTATTCAGCCCAGGGAGGGCTTCTTCTCCATTTTGTTGATTAATTAGGTTAGTGGGACCTGAGGCCAGATCTTCCCTACCTGGTGGTAAAACTAAAGAAGTGAATTCGCTACTTTCCTTGTAGTCTGTTGGGGAGGGTTGTTGAAGCTTCCCTGCCCTCTGAAGACTTCTTGTCTGCTGTGCTGATAGGATTAAGCCAGGTGGGGTTGATCTGCTCAGATCCAAGTCTCCTGAGGTCAGATTTTACCCAGCTGCAGGTAAAAGCTAGAGAGGTGAGTTCCATTTCATTCACTCTAGTCTGTGTGTGTGTGTGTGTGTGTGGGGGGGAGTTGTGTTGAAGTTTCCAGGCCCTCTGAAGACCTCTTGTCTGTTGTATTGATAGGATTAAGCCTGGGTGTGGTTGATCTGCACAGGTCCCAGTACCCTGAGGTCAAAGCCTCAAGAGAAAGGGGGAAGGGTATCCCAAGATGGAGGGTATGTTCATCCTCTCTCTGGGTTTCTCTCCCAGCAGCTTCCCTGCTGACTGTGATCAAAGCTTTGAGTTTGGCACAGCAGTGCCAGTGAGACACTCTCTCGGACTAGCAGCCCAGCCCACCCAGGGATTCCAGGATCCACTGGAGACTCAGCACATTAGGTGGAGGTGGGGATCTGGGATCTTCCTCCTTTCTTTCCCCTCCCACATGAGAGTTCCAAGAATTCAGGCTTTTTTTTTTTCTCTCTTTTTCCATGTACCTTTTTAATTGGGTTCAGCTGGAGGATCCCCAGCTCTGTTGTGTTGTCAGATTTGGTTTTCTGTTCCCTCCGAGCCCTTTGTCCTTAATTGGTGGTGAAGGGCTTTATGGCGGTTTGGAGCCTTACTGCTTCTATGCCTCCATCTTCCAAGAATTCTCTAAATTTCTTTCTAGAATGTTCATATTAACTCCCAATTATACCAACAATTCATTAATATTCTTTTTTTTTAAACCCTTGTACTTCGGTGTATTGTCTCATAGGTGGAAGAGTGGTAAGGGTGGGCAATGGGGGTCAAGTGACTTGCCCAGGGTCACACAGCTGGGAAGTGTCTGAGGCCGGGTTTGAACCTAGGACCTCCTGTCTCTAGGCCTGACTCTCACTCCACTGAGCTACCCAGCTGCCCCCTTCATTAATATTCTTGACTTTATACACTCTCTCTAACAATGACTATTTCTACTTTTTGTTATCTTTTCAAGTTTGCTGAATGTAGGATGAAAAGTTTTAGTGTTGTATTGATGTGTATTTTTCTTATTAACAATTTGGAACATTCTTTTCCAGGGCTATTAATAGTTTGCAATTGTTCTTTTGAGAACTGTTTATTCCTATCTTTGAATCACTTATCAGATAATTTTCAAAAGGGATAACACAAATACATTAATAATCAATGAAAAATATTTAATCTCACTAATAATCAAAGAGCAACAAATTAAAGTAACTTGCAGTTGCCATTTCACAAGGACCAAATTGGCAAAAATAATGAAAATCAATGAGTTTATTGCTAACAAGGTTCAAGAGGAATAGATTAGCTCATTCATTGTTGGTAAAATTGCAAATCCATAGAATTATTTTGGAGAACAATCTGGAAAAAATGGTGAAATTTAGAAAAAAATCCTCTTTTAATCTAATAATTTCTTTGCTGAATATATGCTTTGGAAGTGTTAGAGAAACAACAACAAAATCTTTCTGTTCAAAGATTTTCTTGGCAGCGTTATTTATAATTATGGAAAACTGGAGGGAACTTAAATTTGTAATGCTAGGGAAATGCTTAAATAAATTTTGATGCACTAAAATGGTCAAGGAGCTTGTTATGATTGTCAGAGCTAGCCCAGCTAACTGTGTTGTTCAATAATAAGTCTAAGTGACTTGACCAGGGTCACATACCTAGTAAGTGTCTGAGACCAGATTTGAACTTAAGAAGATGAGTCTTTCTGACTCCAGGTCCAGCACTTTATGCACTGTGGTGCATCTAACTGGCCCTCGGTGGACAGAAAGCTGGCCTCAAAGTCAGGCAAATCTGATATATCCTGGCTAAATGATCCCAGTAAAATAATTACATCTCCCAGTGCCTACAGACTACTCTTTAGGCTCTGTGTTGCAGAGCAGGTGCTAACCTGCACTGGTAGAGGGAGTTCCCTGGACCAATGAAATGCCAGTTCCAGTCTAACATAGTGGAATAAGGTAATGTAATTCACACTGACAAGTGATAGAAATATAAAAGAATATAGAAAGACCTTTATAAAATGGTGTAAAAATAAAAAAAAACTGGATTAATTAAACATTTAAAACTAGATTGAAAGACCATGTTAAAAATATTTAGATTAATTTAAATAGTTACTAATGGTTAGTGAGTTTAATTAACTAATAGTTATTAAGTAAGCTTAATTAGTTGTACTGATGTTCAATATTATTATTATTTTTTTTTAGTCTATCTCCCTGTCTCATTGGGGTTGTTCAGTTGTGCCTGACTTTTGGTGATTTCATTTGGGATATATTTGGGACAGATACTGGAGTGGTTTGCCCTTTCCTTCTCAAGTTCATTTTATAGATGAGAAAACTGGTTCTGGGTTCACTGTATTAGTACTGGACTTTAGTCCTACTGTAGAAACTACCAACCTGATAATGAAGAGTGCTAAGCCTGGTGGTTAGCTTGAGTTTGGGAGCTCTGAGCTGTAGTAGGAATAAAGTTTGGTACTAATAAGATGAGGCTTCAATAGGTTAATATTTTATTTTTTTAATTTTTTTTACTTCAACCCAGTCAATATTACATTTTCAAAAAATGAGACATTAAATTAAAAGAAGAAAGCATGCCCCCAAGGTTGGGTAAAGTGATTTTTTCTAAAGAACACATAACAATTTAGTGGTAGGGCCAGGCAGCTATAGATTAAAACCTCCTAGACTCTATAAGCATAACAACTTAAGGGGCTTCTCATAGTCTGCAATAAAAATAGCAGTAATGTAACTATTGTCTTATACCAAACTTTTTTGGTAATGTTGTAATACTTTAAAAATGGAGAAGAGAAAGCACTTTGTAACCTTAAAGCAGATGTTATAATTGTTCTTTTATTTACAAATTTTTAGCACTTTAATTTATATTTTAGTACCGAAATATAAAGTCACATATAGCTCTATTTATATCTTCAGAACATAACAAATACTTTAGAGAAGCTGGTCTAAGAAAAATAAAAAAATACATAAATTGAAAAGAATTATAATATAAAATCAAATAATGGAATTTTACAAAAACTGAAAGTCATTAAATGAAATTTTAAAAAATCATGACAAAGTAATGGATTTTTCAAAGAACTTCAGAATGGGGGTGGGATAGGATTGGAGAAGGAGAGTGATAAAGAGATAAAGAGAGAGGGAGAGAGAAAGAGAAGAGGAGAGAATTACTTCTTTAAAGTGCTGTTTGTCTATGATTTAGATCAGTGATTCCCAAAGTGGGTGCTACCGCCCCCTGGTGGGTGCTGCAGCAATCCAGGTAGGAGGTGATAGTCACAGGTGTATTTATCTTTCCTACTAATTGCTATTAAAATTTAAAAAAATTAATTTCCAGGGGGCTAAGTAATAACTTTTCTGGAAAGGGGGAGGTAGGCCAAAAAAGTTTGGGAACCACTGATCTAGATACATCTAAAGACTGATTATCCTTTCTAAATAAATGTTAAATATAGAAAACACAGAAAAGCCCTTTAAATGCTTCAAATATTTTCTTCTTGCTTCTTGGATTGCTAAGGATCTCTTAATTGTCAGAGTGCATTAATTACTGAATAAGTCCATAGGGATTGTGTGATAGAGAGAAAAATGTAGACCAGGAGACATGAATTTGAACCCTAGCTCTGACATTAGCTATATGAACGTGGGCAAAATACTTAACCTACCTGAATCCTAATTCACACTTATGACTTGTCTCATAGCATTACTGTGAAGAAAAGTTATTGTAAATCTTAAAGCACTGTATTAATAAAAATTCATAAAATAGTCATGTCAGGGCCTGGAAAGAGAGTGACATGGTGGAAAGCAGAGGCTTTGGATTTAGAAGACCTAGTTTTATATATCAACTTTGCTACTTATTAGTTGTGCAAGTCACTTGCTTTCTGTTTGCCTCAGTTTACTCCTCTGGAAAATGAAGTTAATAGTAGCACCTGCCTCCCAGGGTTGTTCTAAGGATCAAATGAGATAATACTTGTAAAAGGTTTAGCATAGATCCTGGGAAGTAGCAAGTGCCACATAAATAATTTTGTTATAATAATAATAACAATATTTATTAATTTTACTTCGTCACTGTGGATCTACTTCAGTCTAAGTGCTATCTATCTCAGTCTAAGCTTCATCACTTACAAAATAAGAGAAGTGGATTAGAAATGAGGATGTTGATTTCACAACTATGAGCAGGTTCAGGGTAGAATCCATAAGTAATCCTGTTTACTTTAAATTCAGGGCTCAAGGTTTGGTGCTTCTGACCATTTATGACTCTATAGGTTTTTGTTCCTTCCTTGCTTGGGAGTATCAACATGCCACAAGCTGGCTAGAGCATGTAAGTCAATCTTTTGGAACTGACACCATGATTCCAGGTTTCTATTTCTTTGGACATCCAAGCATGGGTCTTCTGTGACTCTTTGGTTATGTATCCCTAGAAGCAAGGTTAGAACCCTGATGTAGAAAGGCAGCTTGGAATAGTATAAGATAGTACTGCAGATTTGGAGTCAAGAAGACCTAGATTCCAATTTAGACTTACATTCTTACTTGGCTGTGAGACACCAGGCAAATTAGTTTAACCTCTCTGACTCTCAAAACCCTCATTATATAAAGAGGTTTGATAACCTCTAATATCCCTTCCAGTTCTAAATCTATGATCCTATGAATTCTAATTTAGTACTTGGTCTCCCATGCTGGTATACATAAATGTAGCCAGACATGAAGATTTTTACTTAATTTTCTGTGTAATTGCCCTTAGTTTTGACAATGAATATGGAGAAAGAGCCTGAAAGCACAATAGTAAAATTTCTTGTGCATTCTTCAACAAGGCAACTTTCACTGATGGGCTTTATATTTATAAAAAATGTTTCTGGAGGGCTCAGCAAAGGAGCAGACCCTGTTGATTTAGTCATTAGCTTAATTATCTTCCTCCTAGAGAATCAATGTAGGATACTAGATGGGACACTGGGTTTGGGGTCAGGAAGATTTCTTAGATGCTTGTTAGCTTGGTAATCCTTCTTGGAATCAGCCCAATGGGCTTTTAACTCAGACCTTGGACTTCTATATTTCACTATAATCTATACTTCTGTGATCACCAAGCCCCAATTTGAGGCATCAAACACTTTGAACTTCCCTTGGTCTCTGAACCAAGGCAAGTTCTTGAATTAAAAACTCCTCCATGCCTTTTCCCTAATTATCTGAATTATTTCCTATCACTGTTACCATCTCCTGGAACTAGAATTCCATTCTTCCTCTTTCCCTCCTACTTCTGACATGTACAGGGCAAATCCAAATGACATATTTTTCCTGATTTACTTATAAGAGAATGGAAGAATAGAAAGAAAAAAAGAACCAAAATGGGGTAAGGAAATTAGAAAGATAAATAAATCTGCTTAGTCCCAGATTAGGTAGCCCAATGATCCCTAATCCATTTTAGGGAGACTAGTAAAGTCTATGCTGACTTTTGGTCTTTGTTGACCAAAAAAGTATAGCACAAAGTTTTTAAGTAATTTTTTTGGAAACTGGAAGATATGCATAATAAAGGTAGGCATGTGGAGGCTTTGATTATCCCTTTTGTTCTTTCCCCAAGGTTTATTTGCATGTGATTCAGGGAGAATTATAGGAGCCTTAAGGAAATCAGTTGCCTGAGCCTCATAAAAGTTTGTGGGGTTTTGTTGGATCGAATTTCTGAAATGGGTTTTGGTATTATTGACTGATAATCAGTTATTATGGACAGGTTGATGACTCAATGGAGTCAAGAAATCTTGAGTTGAAATCCTACATTAGATACTTAAGTAGCTGGGTGACACTAAGCAAGACACTCTATCTCCATCTGTCTGAGTTTCTTCATTTCTAAAATGGAGATGATATTAACAGCTTCCTTACTGGGTGGTTTGTGAAGGTCTAATGAGTTTAGTGGATGTAAACCTTGTTGCAAACATTGAAGCGCTATGTAAATGCTAACTCTAATTGTTAATAATAATTGTATTCCAACAGGATTTAAAGAGAATTTTCTAGCTGCAGATCAGATAGTTGGCTTAGGCTACGGACTTCAAGTGGTCTTGATAAAGAAATGATTAAAAGAATAGACAGTTTAAGCCTGTGATATTCAGCTCATTTTTGTTTGCTTTCTGGTTGAGTGTGGTGGCTCTTAGCCCTTGGCTATTCACCAAAAAAATCCTTAATTTTCTTTTGCTAGGGAGAGGGTGGCTAACTGTTAACATTCCAGGAGATAGTAGCAAAGAACAGCCTGAAAAAAAAAAAACTAAAGTCCAGGAAATGGAAGAGAGAGTAAATCAGCAACCATCAAGATAGACTAGATGCCATCAGAGATGACATACTGGGGAGCGAAGATGATGCAACTCCTAGAAGAGAGCAATGTGATGACATCACCAGAGAATATTGGTGACTTGGTAATGGTAGAGATTTGTGCAAGCCATGTATGGTCCCTGGTTACGGGATCACAATTGCTCTCTACATTTATATTTTTCTCCAGGAAGTGTAGCAACTCATGGAAACAAATCTTTGTGTGGATGGTAGGAATCATTTTTTGTCATTTATCATGTCAATGGATATATTTTCTTTTGAATAAGTCCTTTGACTGGATGGTACAAGTTAACTCATTAGTGAGGTTTCATGAACTATGGTTTTGAGTTGTTTTTGACCCTAAGAGTGTCTGGGGTCCCCAAATGGAGCCCAAGTGCTGTATTATTTATCTAACTTCAGTCCTCTCTAGGTTCATCCATGTCTAACTTTTCAAAACTCCCAAATAATAATAGAATTTCTGGTTCCAGAACATTTCCATTGCTAAGTAGTGAATTTGTCTACCTGGTTACGAAGGAACTAGCTCATTTTCCTCCACAGAGTCAGTCCCTGCATCTTTGACTACCAATCAGAAAGCCTTCTGATGGAATGAAAAGTTTTTAGCTATTCTGCTCATATTCCCAAACAATTACTTATTGGCTGTTGTTGCTCAGTTATTGTCAGTCATGTCCAACTTTTCATGACCCCATTAGGGGTTTTCTTGGCGAAGATACTGGAGTGCTTTGCCATTTATTTCTCCATCTAATTTTAAAAATAAGGAAATTGAGGCAAAGAGGGTTAAATGACTTACCTAGGATCACACAGCCAGTAAGTATCTGAGAAGAGACTTCATGACTCTCAGGCTGTCATTCTATCCACTATACAACCTAGCTATCCCACTTACTGTCTACTTACTATCTTACCATCAGGATAATCATGAAAATATAAATGATTAAATAAGACAGTAAACAGTATTTTTTTAGAGGACATCATCTGCAAAAATCAGAAAAAGTCAGTCTAACACATGGATTGCCATAAAGCCCACCCCTTTCTTTCCTTACATTTAGTGATGGTGTTTTTTTCAAAGGATGTCTGAATGGTGAGTAGCATAGCACCTGGTGCTAACTTAATAAATGTTTCTTGACTTGACTGATTGATTTTTCTATAGCAACAACTATTCCCTTTAATGACATGGATAGGGAAAAACATCCCATCAATGATGAAACAGATTTGAAGCACTTGTTAGTCTTACAGCATCTTTTCCTTCTATTTGGCATTGATCTTGGCTGCACGTGAATGGTACCCTCTTGAAAAGTAGGTCCGGAATCCACCTACTTCACATAGTTGATCTGTATTATATACCATGTATTTAGGCATCCAAGTTCATTTGTTCATGAGGTAGTTTTTGGATCTGGTACATAGTAAGCACTTAATAAATGCTTGAGGAATTGTATTCTGTCAGGAAACTTGGTTGCACACTGAATATTAATTTTCCACACCTCTGTTAAGGTACAGAGCATCGCTAATACATGACTCCTTTATAAATCGGCTTGAGCTTTAAATTTCTACTCTGGAGGGATCCTCCACCCACTGGGTCCTTAGGAAGATTAACAGAAAAGGGTGAATATTTACATTTCCATTCACTATCTTTTTTATGAGGCTGGAAGAAATGTGAAGGGAGAGGAAAAAAAAATCTGTGTACAAAGTATAAGACATTGCATTAGATACATGAAAATGTCTGCACCTCATTTGGGATTGATATCATGTTTCTCTGTCTGCCAGGAATTATTTAAACAATTGTTTATTTCATTGTGCATTCACAACATCTGCCCCTCTCTCTTCAACCATAAAGAACTCCACAACATGTGGAGTTTACTGTATGAAAGATTCCATTTTTCAGAGTCACTTTGCTGAAATATAGCTGTTGGTATAAATGCTGACAGTCTCTTAACTGAAGTTGCGATAGTGACTGCAGCTATAATACAAACAAATGAGATTAAGAGATTTTTTTCCAGGGTTTTATCTCACATTCTTTTAGCTTTACCTCAATCAGGATTGTTCTCCCAGTCTGAGTGAAACAGTGAAGGGTTTACCTGGTCAGAGTCTTTTGATAACACAAAAGACTTCAGGAACATTGAAAGCTGCTCTGGTAACCTCTTCTCAATTCAATTAAAATGAACAAAAATTCATTCAATATCTACTGTTTGCAATCATTATATTAAGTTCTAGGAAGACTATGACAAAAGCAAGTCCCTGACCATAAAGAGCTTAAATTCTACCCCAAGGGGGAAAGGCTATAGTATATATATAAGTAAGAAACACAAAGTGTATTTTTATACTTATATTCAAATATAAAATAAGGCAATTAAGGTTATCCTGTGCATCTGCTGACCTTGGGTATTTTCTTTGGAGGTGAACCTGTGCCTTGGCATCTCACAGAAATGATTTGGGCAGGGGATTCACTGGAAAGGGGCCAGAAAGTGCCCCAGCCCCCCAAATCAGGGGTGTTGCCCTATATGACCCCCTTTCAGATCAAATGACTCCCCTGATAAGATGCATCAATGTGAAGTACTTTCAAAAGGGAGAAATGTTAACAAAATAGTGTTGAGAGAAATCAGAAAAGGTCTTATGTGAAATGTATATGTGTATGCCATAATACATTGAAGGGAGTTAGGGAGTCTGAGAGCTGGCTGCATGAGGAGGGAGTGAATTCCAGACAAGGGAATTACACAAAAATCATGGACGTAGGAATTCATATAAAGCAACTATTATCAGAAAATGATCTACAAGATCAATGAAAAAGAGCATACATTTTTTTAAAAAAAAAGAATCATTTAATGGAAATTGCAGTTTGCTGGATATGGACTCTTTTTGCCAAAAGATAATTGTTAATTCTAATATACTTAAAGAAGAAAATAGTTCCAGATTTTTTCATGGTTAAGGATTAAGTTATTTTAGAAATGTACATTGATTGACATCTGTTCTGCACTAACAAAGGATAAAATTACAGTGCTCAGTTGATGTCATGGTTTAATTAAAGAACTGTACTCTTCATATTATATTTGTACTTATTGGGGTAGTGTTTCCCATTTATCAAGTTTAAGGCTTGATGGGAACAATTGTAAATGGTTGCAGGTTGTTTCTGACTCTGAAGTGTAATTATTCTACCTAGAGATATTAATCAAAGATTTGCTAAAATAACAACTTAGTACCTTCGTGATTCTTTCCCCCTCCAAGATATGAAATGCGACTAACCATTGGTTTCTTCCAAGAACATTACATGAAGTTACAAGTATTTTGATTACTGTTTTCATGCGCAATATTGTTAAGTAAATATTTGCACTGATATGTGGCCATTTTCACATTTCCTGAGGTGTAAGCAGTCCCCAAAGGTAAATAATTAAGGGATATGCTTTCCTGGGTAGCACAAACCAGTGCTTGATATAGGTTTGATTATTTCACTTGTCTCTTTGATAATCCATAACTGTCCTTTGCAATTATTTTCATCGTCTAGCCAAGCAAAGATAAAAGGGGGAACATGTTTCTTTCGCCTACTCCCAAAGAAACTCCATTATCCTTGAAAGGTCATGTGACAGGGAAAAGCCCAATTGGGTCTAAAAGAAGCAGCCCACAAGGACAAGCTTAGAGGGAGCAGAAAATGAAGTTGTTACCAGACAGCAAACTGCAGTCCTAGGTTCTTATGAATATTTGAATGAGTAACTAAAAACAGCTCAGTAAACTCTAAGCAACTGTGACAGCTGAAACTGCCTGGGAAACGAGCAGTCTACAAGGACTATGATGAAAAGATCACCAGACATATTCAACCCCACACTACTTCTGGTCTGTGGAGGAATGGTATCAGATCTATTTGCCTCAAATATAAGTTATGAAAAATCTGATTTATCCATGCATTTTCATAAGCTGAATAGCCTCCAGAATCTCTTGTGTTATTTTGAATTCATTAAAATGCAATGATTTCTAACAATCTTTTCAAGGCAAGAGAATGGCCATGTTTTCCAGACACTGAAATATTGATGTTGCTGTTGTTTTTACTCATAGAAAATTGGCCCTAGTGAATCTTTCATGAATATCTTTCAGCTAGTTCCACGTGGGAAGAAAGATGATGAGAACAGTTTCCCTGAAGCCAGAGTGTTTGGAATAATTCTTCCAAAAGCTCTAATAAAGAGAGTTACCAGGGATGTGCTTTATTTTTCTAAGCAAACATAAGTTATAGCCTTGCTTTAAAAAAAAACAAAAAACTGTTGATGCCTTAAAACTAGAAAGCTCCAGAATAGATTTTTGTCACACAAAGTTCTAGGAGATATTTGTGGAGGATGCATTTAAAAGGAAGGAAAGGGGGAAAAAAGCCCTCATTTTCCTTGACCTCTCTGGATATGTGGACCAAAGATTAATGCCTCCACTATTATCTCCAATTTACTGGGAAATTTGCTACAGTTCATAATTTTCAAGTTGGTGCCTTTAACTGGAAGAAGAGAGTAAGTTATTTAGTTCCTGTAAGTGTATATTGTAAATCTGACTTAAATCCAGTAGGTTTGGAACATTTTGATGAATCGTTTAAATAAAATGGAGCCTACTTAGAGTAGATAAATTCCTAATATAGAGAGAACCTCCTTTTAATAGTGCTACATACATGTGTAATGCTACAATTCAAGTCCATCCTGGCATAAGAAAACTAGTTGAAGCTAAAATAAAGTGAAAAGAAAGTCCCTTTGCATCAACACCCACCCATCCCTCTATCCATCCAATAGAATCAGATTTATCCACAATGCAAAGTCTGAGCCCAGTGACTAGACAGAAACACGAGCAAAGGCTGTATTGTAGTAGTTGTATTGGCTCTAGAATTCCAAAGCAACTATAGATGGAATCACAGAAGTCATTCAAATAGCCACTGCTTTGGTTTTCCCTACCAACACAGATAGATGGATTTACTGGTAATTAGAAGCTTGTAGACTTAGGTGCACCTGGGAAATACCTAGATCTTAACCTATTTTCTTGTACTCTCATAAAATGGAAATGTAACCAGAATTGGTTGTCAAGAGTGCCAGGAATTTAGACTAGAGAAGTAGATTTTAAGTTTTGAAGTGCAAACATTTAAAGGAATATATCCAAAATTCAATGCTGATGTCATATTGATATTGAGGAGAGATTGGCCTTGGGCAAAACAATTTATGTTATGGCATGGATGTGGACTATATAAAAAGGTATAAACAAAAACACCACGGAGATGGTGCATAGACAACTTTTCTGGTTGTGCAAGGAAATGAAAGAATTTCATTTTAATGTCATCCCAGTTTAATGGTACATATATAAGATCTCATATACAGTTAGCATAATCTACTGAGTTATATATCAAGATAAAACAGAGATAATGTGGTGCATTGGAAAAAGTGCTAGACTTAGGGTATAGGTTCAAATTTTGCATTTTTTGCCAACAAACCATCTGTGTAACCTGGGGCAAGTCACTTAATTTTCCAATTTGGGTCACAGTTTCTCATCTCTAAAGAGCAAGTTGCATTAGATGCCATTTAAAAGTATTCCCTAGCTCTTGATCAGTAACCCAATCATTGCCCACATTGGGATTTTTATTTAGGCTTTTAGAGTAGATTGGTAGTTAGATTTCAAATGTTCCAAGTACACAGCATCAGATGCTCTTAGGATAACCCTCAATAGCCAGTGGGTCAAAAATGCTCAGTGCAATAAGATGTTTGTGTAGATGTGGTCTGGATTAGCAGCCCATGTCATTCTATGCTCATCATATCTAGAGCTCATATTCTCTTAGTATTGATCCATTATTTATGCTCATAGAAATTGCACGTATAGCTTTTCATGCATGGATTCCCATCGGGAGTGCTGATTCGGTTCAAGATGAATTGATCAGTCTAAAATTAGCTTTCATTGAGAAATTTCATGATTTATGCTAAGATACAGCCATGCAGAATCAGAACTTCATTCCTACAGTGCGTGTTATTTAAATTTTTTTTTAAATTTGGAGATTCTTCATGGTATAGGAGGATTTTGTTTATATGTAAAGAATGCTTTCCCTTCACATTTAAGGGATTAAGGGTACAGCTGCTGCCTTTTAAGGGGTGTATGTTACCCATGGTATGTAGTATAACTAATTGTAAATTTTTGGATCCATTTTGAGGGATGGATGTATACATAATTCCAGGATGGGGAATGCTTCAGATTGGGAATTGACCTATGGTGAATTTTCCTGAATAATAAATTCAAATATATTTAAATCTTTAAACTGTTGCCTTCAGTCAGTCTATTATATAAAATGGCTTCATCACAAAGTCATTTTGAGGTCAGAGGTTGCCCATGGCATTCATCACAATGTCTTAAGGATTATATAGCTAATACTGTTGTGGATTTTTCACTGAAACTCATTTTTATTTCTCTCTATCATCCTCTCCCATGTCTCATGCTGGCTTCAGGGGTTGAAAGAAAAATAAATCTGTTCCATGCAGCCTCCTAAAATGTGGTTGCTTAAGCCAGAAAGATTTCTAGAGTCATTCAGGGCCCAAATGAAGCCAGATTATTTTATGAAAACTCATGCTATTTGGATTAGCTATGTTAGACAGCTAGGCAGGAGACTGCTGGTAGGGAACAGGGTCTGGAAGAGAGCAAATTTTGAACAATGGCAATAAACTTATTGTGTTTTCTTTTCCCTAAGCCAAACTATGGCCATGGATTCTTTATGGAATCATAAATGGCAAAATAAATATTACATTACTGAGCAGCCCTCCATCCAGAGAGGTGAGAAGAAGACATTATCCTTGCTTTTGAGGAATTTGTAATGTAATGGAGCAGATGGAACAACATACAGGATAAAAACTATAAAATCTTATAAAGGAAATAAACAAATTCAACTTGTATAACCAATAGAATCATGTATATAAGGGTTGAGAGGACACTGGACTGAATTTAGCAATCATCCTTCCTCATTCCTTCCCTCCCTCTCTTTCCACCCTTCCTCCCTTTCTTTCTTTCCTCCCTCCCTCCTTCCTTCCTTCTTTCTTTCCTTCCTTTCTTCCTTTCCTCCCTCCCTCCTTCTTTCCTTCTTTCCTTCCTTCTTTCCTTCCTTCCTTCCTTCCTTCCTTCCTCCCTCCCTCCCTCCTNCCAAGAAAACCCCAAATATAGTCACAAAGAATCAGAGAAGACTAATGACAGTAAGATGTACTGTTGGTAAATAATTGGGGGTAGGGGGTCTCCATTCCTGCAACATGTGACATTTTAATTTAATTTAGATCTATCACACAGTAGGCATTTAATGTTTATTGATTGATTTCTTTTCTTGTAATGTTTAATGTGGAAAAGTGCGAGAAAGTCTTGCCCAATGCATCCGTGAACCAATGGTCCCATGAATGTGGCTATTCCATCCAAAGGTGAAGCTTATATTTATCTTTGTTTGCCTTGTTTTATGGGTGGTCATGGCCAAAGAGTTCATTACCAAGTGGACAGCCCAATGGTGCTGAATCTCTTCACATTTTGCTAGACTGGTTCTCTGAAATCTGACTTTGTTGAATGCCAAAATAGTCACTGAAGCCTCTCCTGCTGGGTTGGGTCTGCCATAGCTTCTGAACCAATGCCATAGCCTTTGAGAACTCAGAATCTAAAGAAGATACTGAGGAATGCATATGCAATGGTGGGACATTATTTTTTTGTTGATAAAGGATAAAGGACTGAACTTGGAATTTCACTGGTATCAGTGAGGAAACATCTTACCAAAGCAAGTTGGTAACTTCTCTTAAATTTATAGCCTAGATCACTGAGAGGGAGACTCAGTGACTTGCCCAGAGTCACACAGCCATCATATGTCAGAGGGAGGACTTAAACTCAAGTCCAAGGTTGGCTCCCTCTCCACTATTCTTTGCTCGTTTCCTCCTTTTAAACTTCTAAAATAATTATATCTTAGCATCTTCTGTATCCAGCAATGCTGCTGCCATCAGCAGGATGTGAACTGAGAATTGTGGTTCCCCGAGTGGTGATGGATTACACTGACTTCCACGAACTCTCACTTGGTTCAGATGGATTTTCCAGAGTTTCATTAGGAGAGGCTGAATTTCTTTAATTTTGAGAGATGCTGTCTGGGGGCCTGGTGTAGCACAGCTACTGACATTCTCTCATTAGAGTGATAGGGATGGGTGTTGTGGTCCAGATCCTTTGGGTTCTGGCTGTGACTTTTGTGTAAGCATTATTGAAGTCAGGCAGACAAATTGCACTTTCCTTCCAAAACAATGTCTACAAGCCAGAGGAACAACCATAGATGCCATCAAAATGTTCCTATGAAGAAGGAAAAATTCTTTATAGCATAGATGGAGCCATTATCCAGAGATGGCTGAAAACATTCTGGGGATTTTAAGAAATAACATGCATTTGAAGTGCTTATATGTTTTCAGAGCATTTTTCATTTTCATTTTGTGCTCAGAATAGCTCTATGAGGCTGTAAAAGAAGGCATTTTTGTTCATATTTGACAGATAGGGAATCTGAGGCACAAAGGACTTCAGTTCATTACCAATTATTCGTTGCAGCTTTATAGTAGTCTCTGGGGACACACAGACAAAAATAAAAGCTCTTGCCCTCAAGGAGTTTACATTCTATTCAAAAAGACAATGTATACTATTAGTACTCACAAAAGGTACGTAATCAAAGAGCATTTAGAGAAGGAGAAGGCCCTAGTAATTTGGCAATCAAGAGTGATTTAATAAATATTGTACTTGAGTGAAACTTTGACAGGTACTATGGTTTCAAAGAAGTAAAAGGCAGGAAGGAGTGCATTTCAGACCAGAGTAAATTCTGTGTTTACCTTTTTAAAAACAAAATTCCAAGTGCTCATCATGGTGCCTGGCACATAATCATTGCCTAAGAAATATTTTGGGAGGGCAACTAAGAGGCTCAGCGGCCTGAAAGTCAAGCCTAGAGATATGATCCTAGGTTCAAATCTTGACTCAAACAATTCCTAGCTATGTGACCCTGGGCAAGTCACTTAACCCCTATTCCCCTTGCCACTCTTCTGCCTTGGAACCAATACACAGTATTGATTCTAAGATGGAAGGTAAGGGTTTTATTCTTTTTTAATGATTTTGACCGTGAGGTTAAGAGTAAAAAATATAGTTGATTCCCATTTTTTCGGATGAGAAAACTGAGACTTTGCAAGGCAAATAATTTGACCAAGGTTATTGTGTTTATAAAGTTATCTGAGGCAGAATTAAAACTTAGATGTCCCCTGAATTCTGTTCCTACTCACAGCCTGTTGCCTTCACATATTCACTGAGATTGTCAGCTTCATGAAAACAGGGACTATCCTGGTATGCAAAGATCTGAACCTTAGTCTCAAAGCAGATGCTCCAGAACTTTCTTTCTATCCTAGTCCCCAGACAAAAGGTGAGGTCAAAAATTCCTTCTGTCCTTTGTTAGATTGAAGACTCCGTCCACCCACTTGATGTAGATTGTAACATCCATATGTCACAGGAGATATTCTTTATAAATAAATGAATAAAATTTTAAAGGCATTTATTAACATTTACCAGTTTCTGTGCTAAGTCTGCTGGATATAAAACCAGAAAATGAGATAGTCCCAGCCCTCAAGGATCTAAGATTCTAATAAGGAATAAAACACCTTTTGTGGGGTGGTGGTTATGGAAGGGAGTTTTGGTTGGGTGAATCCAGAGATAGTGGGCTGATTTATAGAACACAGACCATTTCCAGAAACCAAATTGTATTGCCTTAGGAATGTGAGCTCCTGGAGAGCAGGGATTGTTTTTGCTAGCCCCTACTGCCATCCCCTTTTTTTGTATCACCAATTTTTAGCACAGTGCTTAGCACATAGTAAATACTTTAAAAACACTTATTTGCTGACTGACCATTCCTAGCCTAGTCACTGGTGAGTGGAAAGGTGGTGGTGGGGCAGATCATAGAATCCTCAATTTATTTTTTATTAAAATTTTTTAAAAATGTATTTAGAATATTTTTCTGTGGTTAAATGATTCATGATTTCCCCCTGCTCTTCCCTCTCCCCTCTGGGAGCTGACAAGCAATTCCACTGGGTTATACATGTATCATTGTTCAAAACCTATTTCCATGTTAGAATCCTCAATTTAAAAGTGGAAAAGATTTCTGAGAGGCCATCTAGTCCAGGGCAAGAGGAAAGTAAAAATAAAGCCATTGTCTTTCAGTAACGGCATGACTATTTTTTTTCAATCTTCTATTTGCCTTGCAGGAAAATTGTAAAAACAAATGAGGTAATGTTTTTAAAACTGCTTGGAGCTCCTCTTAAGGAAGGAGCTGTGGAAATGCAAGATGGTGATGATGGTGGTGGTGATGAATGAGAACCACCAATGGTTTTTGTATACGTCAGCAACTCTAGCTTGCTCTGTCAGAAAAAGGAAGAACAAAATTTTCTTTTAGGATTATGCAATAACATGCTGCCTCACAACTGCTGAACACTGAGTTTTTATTTTCAGAGAGCCAAGGCACCATCTTTCGTCTCATTTGCTTCTTGAGCACTAAAAAAAAATTGCTGGCAGCTGCCAAGGGAGTGCAAGCTGCTCTCTAGTCATCTTCTCAGAGGATGGACATTTGGAGAATATTCATTCGACTTGCTCAATGAAGGCAATCAACAGTCTGCCCAACTTTACCTCTTCCCTTTCTCCTGACTTAGATAATTCTTAGACACTCAAGAAAAAGTGTGAAAAATGATTTCACAGTTCTCAATAGTGCAGAGGGATCCTTATTTTCTTTACCTCTCTTTGGACACTACCACTCCTAATAAAACAACAACAATAGCTGCATTAATGTAATATTATTATTATTAATATAATATAATTTGCTTTAAAAAGCAAAGATGTAGTATTACTAGTTATCCTGTAACATACATGTCAGGCATGCCTGTCCATGACAACAGAACATCGTGACCCTATGTTGGTCACATTGGAGGGATTGAGCTATCAAGGTAAATGTTTCTGAGACATGGAAGCAAAATTTTCAAACATGAACTATGTTTGCATTTATTAAATGTAGTATCAAGAAACGTTTCTCTTAAATCATTATCCCCACCTACTACCTTGTAGTTTTTCCATTTCCCTTCTGTGCCTTTAACATAATACTTCCCTAGGGAGTGAAGAACACATTTTAATTTTTGATATTTCACTTTTATGAGAAAATAATTGAGTTTAAATAGTGTCCTCTTCCTGGGTCTAAAGTCTTGGCTCTCCAATGATATTGCAAGCATTAGAATCCAACTGCTTTATACAAAGGAAACAATGGATAAATATCTGCCAAATGTGAATAATTAAGATAAGTGACTTTAGAAAAAGGGTACACAGGCTAGAGGAGAGCACCTCATAATCCACCTTCTTTGGCTTCTGTCCACATCTTGAACTCTGTTGCCACCCTTATCACTTTTCCCTGGAAATGTTGTTTGTCCTTCATTTTGAGGACCACAACATTTCAGGGTGATGTCTTGACTTCCTTGTGAATTGGATTTAAGTGAGAGAATTATATAAAGTCATCAACCTTTCTCTCTCTTCTAGTATTATTAACGTCCAGTGGCAAGACAAAAGTCAGGATGTCTGGCAGTGGTCCAGTATGCATTGGATGACCTTGGTGCCTTCCATGTCTGACCAAGCTCTAAGTACTCCACAGTGTTTGCTTCTCCAGCCTTCATGGCCATGGGAACAAATTGTTCTCGTCCTTCTTTTCCAACAATCGATGTCTTCACATGTTTGTAGTAGACATCCTCCAACTCAAGGATGGATTTAAGATAGTGGTTCCCAAACTTTTTTGGCTTACCATCCCCTTTGCAGAAAAAATATTACTTAGCCCCCTGGAAATTAATTAAAAATTTTAATAGCAATTAATAAGAAAGATAAATGCACCTGTGGCCATCACCGCTTCCCTGGATTGCTGCAGCACCCACCAGGGGGTGGTAGTGCCCACTTTGGGAATCACTAGTTTAAGATGATGGTTTAGCCCCATCAGCCAATATGGCTTTACTGGAATGTGATGCCTGTGAATGCTACAGTTTCTTGGGGCTTTCAAGTGAGAGTTGGGTGGATGGGCACCCTTGTAAGAAGGGCTTTATAAATGAGTTGTTATTATTGTTGGTTTTATGTAAAGGGTATATGGTCCATTTATAGAAAGATTTACTTTTTATATGGAAACTAAGGGTGGGTGGGTGACTCATTCTGCTATATCTACATAAATCAAACTTTAAGCTTGAGCTGCTCTAGCTTATTCCCATGGTGCATGCAGGTGTGGTTCCTGGGTTTCAGGCTTGGAAAATTTAATCACTAAAAACTGAGCATATTCAGGTCACTCTATATCTCTCCGTTTCCCTTCCCTTTATAGCTAACCTAGTCCCAGTTTCCATGTCACCTAAGGAATTTAAAAATTTCCATCAAAAGTCAGACTTAATCCCTGTTACCTAATCTGTTTCCCAGTTTCATATGACCTGAAAGGATAACTCACTCCCATATGGGAATACTAACAATAATAACTGCTAGCATTTATATAATATACATATACATACATATGGAGCTATTATATAACTCTTATAGGTGGTTGGTTGCAGTTTAGTTGTTTTTAGTTGTGTCCATCTTTTTGTGATCCTTTTTTGGGGTTTTCTTGGCAAAGATACTGAAGTGGTTTTCCATTTCCTTTTCAGGCTCATTTTTAAGATGACCAAACTGAGCCAAACATATCTTATGACCATTTATCAATGCAGAATAGTTCTTATTTTTATAAATTTGAATCAGTTCCCAATAGATTTAAGAAGTCACACCTTTATTAGATAAATTTGTTGTTAAAAAAAAAGCCTTCCTAATTTCTTTCTTTCTTCTCATTTTGTCTACATTGGTTTTATGCAAAAATAAACAAAATCAAAATAATCTATTTTACTTCCCATTATCTTCTTCATCTCTTGTTTGGTCATACATTGAAGGATTTTTTTTAATGTACAGAAGGGACAGAAGGAAATTTAGAGGGAAATATGTTTGACAAGCAAAACAACTTTTAAATCACATTTAAAATTGTAAAATTCATAATATAGGTTTATTATATTTTTGAAAAGAAAAGCAAAATGCGAAAAATAAAGATTGGTAGTTTAATGTACAATCCTCTTTTCCCTGATCTATTATACATATGGAAATTTTCATTTTATTTCACATTTGCAATGTAAAGAACAACAACAAAAAAGGAAGATGTAAGACAATTTGTTATCTTTTTAGTGGATACTGGGAGACCGGCTCCCTCTGTAATCTCATGAATTCATGCTATCCATCTCTGTAGTCCCTATCTTTTTGGTAACTTAGGATATAGATAACACAAGGGAAATATGCCATCGGCACAAGCAGAGGCTATCATAAGAAGATCCAATTACAATGATGATTATAGTTATCTTTATTTCATTTCTTAATGAATCATTTTAACATGGTAAACATAGCTACACTCAAAGTCATAAAGAACGGAGTTCAAGTCTCACTTTGGCTATGTTCTGGCCATGTGACTCTGGGCAAAATATAAATAAATATATTTTATTTAATAAATAATAATTTAAAATATTCAATAAATAAACAAAATTAAAAAAAAAACTTTTCACTAAACTAAAAGTAAGGTTAACTGTTGGTGCATATTGACTCAGAAAACCACATATTAATATTATCTTTGTCTTATTATATGTTTATTTATTTAAAAATATTTCCCAATTTCATCTTAGGCTGATTCAGGAGTGCTTTTGGGTCATGTCTGACACCTCTGCTGTAGGCAACTCTTAATAGTTCTTTTTCAGGGAAGATGCTAACCTAAATTGGTAGAGAGTATAATCTTGCTGGAGAATTCCCTGTAACAAACAATTCAATCACAAGTCCAGTCTCTATTCCTCCTTTCATCTCCAGGTTTAGTCTTTTTCTTAAGTTTCATGTTTCAAACTATGTACATGATACTGCAGTTTGGATCTCTGCCCTTTGGAAATTCACATTTTCTATCTCAAATCCACATGCTCCAAATGAAATTTGTAATTATCAAATTACACTGAATTATCATTATCTATGGATGTATTAATCCCCTAAATAGAATATAAACTCTGGAGGGCAATGGAAGTAATTTTGAATCATTGTATTCCTTGTAAGGTACCTTGCAGAGAATATATGCTATTCAATATTTTTTGAATGATTGTATCTTCTTCCTAATAGGTTGCTTCCTTTGCTTTAGGATAGAAACCCTATAGAAATAAGTTTCAATAGTAAACTGAGTTCATGTTAATCCTCTTTCTATTTCACTTTGTTTTTTCTTTTTTTGTGTGTGAGGGGAGGTAAAAAAAGAAACAAGCAACTTCTTCATTTCTTAGAGTTATAACATTAAAAACCACAGAAGTGTTTTTAAAAAAAATCCTAGATTTTTCCCCAAGAGATTCAAAAATTATTAAAATCACACTGAATTAAAATATGACCCTCCTTTTTTTAAAAAAGGAGAGAAATCTACATTGACCTATATAGACACCTTAATATAATTGCTCCTTTTCTTCACCCACATGGACATAGTACATCTTCAGCCTCATGCACAATGAAGTCTGAGTCTCAAGGGAAATCTCTTACCCCAGAGTTTCCATTTTCAGAGGCCAAACTTTTTCCCTCCCTCAGGCATATTAGGTCAATGTCCCCATGACTTGGCTTTGACAGTGTGAAACTCTCCTTAAAAAATGTCCCTGGAATATATTAAGGAAATCTTTTTGGAGGAAGGATCCAAATCACTGTTGTTACAAAGCAATCTCAAAATGGCAGTTATTGAAAGAACTGAAGATAGAGACATGTTCAAGTTGGAGAAATAAATGAAGTCTGTTCATGCCAAGAACAAGAACAAAATGGGAAGCCTTCTGTGAACTAGAGAAAGTCATTAGATACATGTCTAATCATTAGCTTTGGAGCAACTAGATGGTGAAGTGGATAGACTCCCAGGCTTGAGTTCAAGAAAACTTTCTGAGTTCAAATATGGCTTCAGACACTTACTAGCTTTGTGACCCCATATGAATCACTTACCCCTGTTTGCCTCTGTTTCCTCATCTGTCAAATGATCTAGAGGAATAAATAGAAAACCACTCCATACTTTGCCAAGAAAACCCCAAACAGGGTCATGAAGAGTTGGATCCTACTGAAATAACTCAACAACAATCATGAATTTGCTTCAGAGCTTCAACTCCAATGATACTTCCAAGAATCATGAAGCCTTTCCTTGGTTCTACAGGTGTGAGCGTTCCTACTGTACTCCCAAATTGCTTTCCATTAAATATAGAGATTTATATACATGCCTATATATGTGCATATATATTTGGAAATAGATATGTGCAAGCATGTTATGTCCTTGATTAGTGTGCAAACTCCTTGAGTGCATGTCTTCTTTATTTCTAAATCACAGGACATAGAATATTGTAGATTTCTAATAAATGTTTGTTTATTGATTGATTATGTATTTGAGGCTTATAAAGCTAACATCCATGAGGTTTTGTTTTTCTTTCTAAATATTATGCGTATAACTTGGCAAGCTGCTTTCTGCTAAGTAATAGTGCCTGGGAGGTGTCTTTCTAGTCTAAACCCCTGGACTTTTCATAGTCATCTAGTATAATTCAGTTCAATTTGATCAATTTTTGTTTAGTACTTGCTATATACAAGACACTCTGGGAAACTGTGGAGATACAAAACCAAAAAATGAAATAATCTTCCTATGAAAAGGATTGAACTAACCATAAAGAGCCTGAGAATTGTATTCTTTTTCAAATTAGAAAAAGAAGAGAAGTTGAGGAGATGAAAAAGGGAACTGCCAGATCTAGTTGAGGTCATGCTGCTTTTCCACGCATCTGAGGACTGACCCCACCATCTCTTCCATTTCCTCAAAATTCTTGCTGTACTTGGAAAACAAAACAAAGCACCCAACCTCTGACTTCCATCCAGATCTCACATTAGCTTCCTCTTTTACCAAACTGGAGAAGTAATCCAACTACCAGGGTCTTTTTGGCCAGCTCTAGGTGTGTACTGGGGATAGAGTATATCTACAAAGCGATTTCAAGGAGAATATACCAATAACTAGGTTATCCGGAAAATCCCCATGTTTAATGAGACATTGGAGTTAAACTTTAAAGGAAGCTAGGGATTCTATAAGATAGAATTGAAGATATATATCAACTAGATGATGGATTATCTAACATGCTTTTCTACTTATACATTCTATATATAAGAGGGACGTAGAGCATGTGAAGCCACCATCAGCTTGCTCAGATGGCATCTCCTCATTGGAATGGTGCCTCTGCTCTCTAGCATCCTTATGGGGAGATGCCATCTGAGCAAGCTTCTTAATAAATCAACAAAGCAAAAATATAAAAGATATGCATATTTAAAAGCAATATACATTATAGAGCAAGGTCTAGAGAAAAAATGTTAAACCACCTAAATATGGTTAGTTACATTATTAACCAATTACCTTTTAATCATTTTAATTCACTGCTTAGTCTAACTATTATTTTCCTCTAAGATGGAGTAGAACTAACACTTGCTACTGCAATCAAGGAGGCAGGGCAACTAAATTCTGAGAGTTGGAAGATAGAAGTTTTGACAAAAATACTAACAAGCATGTCACCCCCATTCTCACCACGAGGCTGCCTATAAACAGCATTATAAAAATAAAACAGGAAGAGCCCAAATTTCTTGGATGGTGCTCCTAACTTGTACATACTCTCTGGTTATAGATTTGGTTATAGATTTGTGTATGTTGACAGGAGGGAAAGCTTGAAAACTGGCAAAGCAGGGCGTTTCTAGGGAGTGAAATTTCATAGGTAGCCTTCTTTCTAAGTCTTTGTTTCCTTGTGCAATATGCACCTTTGGAAAAGTCTTATGTTCCGGGCTATGATGCAAGGCATTTGAGAATTCAGACCCATATTATATTAAAGGTTTAGGGAACTGTGACTGTCACACATTCTACATTGGCTGTGTTCTCCATAATAAACTCTTGAGCATTTTCCTTTCTCTATTCTAGGGCATGCCTATGATAGTACTAACTAGGAGCTAAAACCTTCTGATGCTTATCAAGAGCTCTGGTAGGCTTTGGGGATTAATGGCAGCTCTGCATTTAAAGCCCCTCAGAGGT
>NC_058132.1:619371016-619418516 GCF_016433145.1 Gracilinanus agilis | reverse complement strand
AAGTTTGTTTATGGAACAATCATCCTTTGATTTCATTATTTTTATTAGATTATACTCATAAAGAAATGAATAGAATGCCCTTTAGAAATGCAATATCCTTATAAGAAAAAAAAATTCCACTCTCTGTACATTTTAATGATTAGAAAAGCTATCACATGGTTTGGATGGAGGCCCAGAAAAAGATCCAAATGGGATTATATTTTCTTAATCTATTAGGGTAATGTATGACTTCCCTCCGAGATTCTCGACCCTCTCCCGTCCTAACTTGGCAGCCAGTATTAGTATGCCCTGTGATGGTAAGATTCCAGAGACAGACTCACATGTAGTTTATCATCTCAAGATGCTGCTGGTGTCATAACCTGAAACCTTACAATGAGCGCTCTGCCGACTCTGAAGGGCATGTAGGTATTTGAGGGTTTGATGGATTAGAAGTACCCAGCTAGTCGTTAGTGCAATCAGCAGGATGCAAACATACAAGGGGTTATGGACCTTGACCCCCCCCCCCCTTGGGGTACTAGTCATGCTGAATATTTATATCATTTTCATACACTAGTATATGAAAACTGACCAAAAATTCCTAGTCTATGAAGCTGGAATCTTTTGAACTAAACAGGACATGAAATAGGTTGAGTCTAAAAGAATGAATAAAAAATGTTGAATAATGTCAAATTCTAAACTTGGTATGTTTTGTTTGCCCATCTTGGACGCCTAAAATGGCGCCACTGTCTTTTTGATTCTAAGTTCCATTGTCAGTCACCTCAAACTTGAATTTCCACAAGCTGTTCATCTTCTCATTACACTGACCTAAAACTCAAACAATCAAAATTTGCTGAAGTAGTGAATTAGCGACTGAGAAGATGTAAAAATATTTCTCAGAAATAATTATTTCTGGAAGAGAGAAATTGTGCATTCAAATGAAGATAATGTATATGTATAAAATGTATAAAAATAAAAATATATTTTTATTACCTAAGAAAGAAGAAAATAAATTTTATAAATACACTTTACTAATATCTCATTTGACCTTACTTACAGCCCTGAGAGATCATCTTGCTTTTTATAATTCAGAAAACTGAGACAGAAGTTAAGTGACTTGCCTAGGCTCATACCACTAGCAAGTGTGGTAGGCTAGATTTGAACTTGGGTCTTCTGGACCTCAAGCTTATTCCACTGTGCTAAGTTGCTGCTTATCTTTACCAACCTTAAAGGGCTAATTCAGTGAGTTACGGCCATTGATCTTCCTTAGATTGTGCCTTACATATAGTCATTACTTGGCCTGGTCTTCATATGCAACTTTCCATTTTCTGTCTATGCTTTTGTGCTATCCTTTATACCTGGGATGCTTTCCATCCTCACATCTATTTCTTAGAACTTCTGTCTCCTTTTATTTTATTTTTATTTTTTAAAACCCTTTCCTTCTATCTTAGAATAAATACTGTATATTAGGTCTAAGGCAGAAAAGTAGTAAGGACTAGGCAATGGGGGTCAAGTGACTTGCCCAGGGTCCCACAGCTGGGACATGTCTGAGGGCAAATTTGAACCCAGGACCTCCTATCTCTGGTCCTGGCTTTCAATCCACTGAGCCACCTAGCTGCCCCCTTCTGTCTCCTTTTAAAGATCACTTAAAGTATCATTTACTTTTGGGGAAAATATATGTGTATATCTATATTTATAAATATCTATACACATGCACATATATATACATATATATGCATATACACGAGTTACTATATGGTTCAGTGGATAGAGAGTACCAGGTATGCAGTCAGGAAGACTTGAGTTCAGATTTGGTCTCAGACAAGCAGTGTGACCCTGGGCAAGTCACTTAACTCTATCTACCTCAGTTTCCTCATCTGTCAATTGAGTTGGAGAAGAAAATTATAAACCATTCCAGTGTCTTTGACAAGAAAACTCCAAATGGTGTCCGCAAAGAGTCAGACACAATTGAAAACAACTCGACAGCAGCATTATTCACTAAAGAATTCACTTAATTACAATATGATTTCAACCACCTATTTAGATGCTGTCAGATCCTCCAGCCAAGAGCAAAGTGACTTGTATGGGGTTTCCAGGGATCAGTGAAATCTGTTCTGACAGTGTCATTTCCCTCAGCTCTGAGTCTCTTCCCACTCCAAACACTGTGTATTAATTTTGCTTACATTTCATTTGTACTTAAGATCATGGGATTAGAGCTGGAAAGGAACTCACTCAGGCATCATCTAACAGAACCATCTCATTCTTCAGATAAGGAAACTGAGGCCCAGAGAAATTAAATGATGTCCCATGAACACACAGGTAGAAAATGGCAGAGCTCTGATTTGAACCGTGGTCCTTTGACTTGATATCTAATCCACTGTATTTAGTTGCATGTTTGGATTATGAGTTTCTTGAGGGCAGGCACTATATTTTGCCTCTTTTGTATTCCCAGGGCTTAGTGCAGAGCCTGGTGTATAGTAGTCGCTTAATAAAGCAATGCTTATGGCTTGATTGGTTGATTGATTACATGTTGTATTTCTCTCCAGCCCTCCATTAGAATCCAAGTTCTTTTGGGGGAAGGGGCTTTCTCTAGCATCTCTCATGGTGACTGCCACATAAAAGCCATTAAATGTTTGTAAAAGTTTAATAAATTTGTTAAATAGAACTGAAAGTGACCTGGTTGGAGAAAAATCACTTCTGCAGCTATGTGGAGGACATATATTGGAAGGGGGTCATATTTGAGGCATGGAGATCAATTAAGAAGCTATTCCAATAATCCAGGAAAAGTGAGATGAGGACCTGAT
Source organism: Gracilinanus agilis (assembly GCF_016433145.1). Taxonomy (NCBI): domain Eukaryota; kingdom Metazoa; phylum Chordata; class Mammalia; order Didelphimorphia; family Didelphidae; genus Gracilinanus; species Gracilinanus agilis. Next base: position 619,415,736 of record NC_058132.1, on the reverse strand, counting down.
TAGAGTGAATAGAAAGAAAGAGGCAGAAAAAAGAGATGCTGAAGTAGAAGAAAAGATATGATTTGTCAAAAGATAGGAGGATATGTGGGATGAGGAAGAATGAGGAATCAAAGAAGAAACTGAATTTGTGAACATGAATTCCATGAGTGAATGGAAGCATAATGGCATCTTTGAGAGTAATAGGCAGTATAAGAATAGAAGGAGGGTTTTGGGGAAATGATAATGCAATGAGCTCTGTGATGCAGATCAGAATCAATTAATGTCTCCTTGTTTCTTCCTCCTGTGTGACTTTGTCCTACCAAAAATGAAAAAGTGGAGAGGAAAGGGATTCTTACTCCCCCTATCACCACTGCCCTCTAAAGCACAGAGCTACAAAAGGGGATTGCTTTAGGCATGAGGGGGTCAGAGGACCAGGAGGCTGGGCATATTGGGAAGGGGGAGTATGGGATTTTACAAATAGTGCTTCAGAAGCTGAATGTACCTGGGGTAGATGATTTTGAAGGAATTTTGTTTTTCCAAAAAGTTCTTTGACTTAATTTGAGTCTAAAGAAGACAAGTAGACAAGCATTACTAAAGTCCAGCTCTGATTTTGATTTTGGCTCAACCTCTGTCTATGAGGCAGCTAAAACTTTGGTTTTCCACTGAGTGATTAAGACAACTTCTGTAATTTGTTCCTTATTGACTTTATTTTTTTTAAACTTTCTCTTTGAGAGATATAGGAAGATTTTGAGTGAATGGCATCAGTTGCCCAGTATTCACATTTTCCTTTGTTTTCAGTCATAGGATGTGTGTGTTAGAAGTATGGTAGTCACGAAACTAATTACTCATCCTTGTCATTAAACTTAGAAAATATTATGTGCCCTCTAGCAAATCCTTAGCAAATTCTGAAACAAGTTATAATTTAATAAATATTTATTCAATGCACTATAGTCAGGGCTGAGGCCACAACAATGACAATCAGTAACCAGATTCCTATGACTTAACTTGACCCTGGTCCTCTTTCTCCATTAAACAATTAGGAGTTGAGCCAGATGACCACTAAGATCCCTTCCAGCCCTAAATTTATTATCTTGTGTCCTAAACTTGTAGAACTATAGGGAGATTCTTGCATGGGGAGGAATACTGGACTAAGTGACCACTGAGGTGTTTTTTTTTTCCCCTCCCAACTCTCTGAATGAATGATTTTATAATTCAAGTTGGTGCTTTACTATAGATAGGAGCTGCCTTTGTCAGAGAGGCTGCTTATTAACTGGAGCACCCCCAGGAATGGATTCTGAGAGTCTAAGTCAACACAACTGTCCACTCTGCTTTCCACTTTGCCAGTGGCACCTCAGAAATTCATTTTCTAGGTCAGTTTTTTTTATTGGCAAACTTCTTTTCTGTATGTGATCCCAACAAATGAACAAGCTGAGTGGTCTGATTTTGTTTCCAGAATATTTTTTTTTGGGGGGGGGGATACAGTTTCTTGGAAGAAATGAATGATTTATTAGGATTTGAGGTTATATTCACTTAGCTCATTGGAGCCTACTCCACATGATGGGGGACAAAAGGGAATGAAAAGTTTTTAACATCCCAGCCAGAGTCAGTTCCCCTTCTCATCTGATCTCCTTTTTAAAGGGTAATAGGGGGAACAGTATGTACCTACTAAACCATCTGTTTAAGAGAACTTGAGTGAAGCTGCTTAAGTTATTGTCCTCCCAGGGGCTATTTTTGCCTTGGAGTATCTACTTCTCCTTTAGATCTTTAACCTTTAGACAAGTCTGCATGTCTTCCATGATTTATTTTCCGCATATATTCTTGACCTTCTCTTGGCAGATGAATTCAACATTATCTGCCTTGAGAATGCTGCTGACACTGGCTTGAGAAACACAATTGTCTTCTGTTTATGCCATGTTGAAAACCGGGTGTCCTTTTTTGGATGCCTTCGCTATATATCACTGTCAGGATTTTGAACCACTAAATTGCTATTAAAAATTCAGGGGCAATAATCCATTTTGAGAATAGCACGCGGGAGGTGAATCCTGTAATAACTGATTGACATTTCAGGAACAACATAATTTAAGGCATGCTAATTCCCCTAAACCCCCTTTCCTTGGATAAGTGTGCATTGTATAAATAACTTTGATTTCCAATCCCTTCCCAGCAATCCCTTTAGAGGAGGCCTGGATTTTTAAAAATCAGGTTAAATGAGATTTGCTCGCACTCTCTGCAGTACTTTAGCCAGAGAGATATGCCAGATTCATGGCTATGATAAGTGACACTCTAACAGCCCAGCATCTTCTTTCAGCTGGCTTCTATGATTACTTTACAAAATTAGTCTTCTGTAATAGTATCTGAATCTTCTCAAAGAGTAGTGCTCAGCATAGTGTAGTATGACAAGCTCTGGACTGGGAGCCAGGAAGCCTGAGTTCTAGTTTAGCAAGACTTTTAGTCAAATTATTTCCTCTTTCTGGAACTTGGCTTGCATGCTTGTAAAAATGACTGGATGAGATGATTTTAGAGGCTAATTTAGACCCATTTCACCTTTATTGGTTCTCAGTTTTCCCATTTGTAAAACAGAAAGATCAACCAGTATAAGTGATCTTTGAGATTTCTTTTTTTCCATCTTCAATAGCCTGTGATTACCCTCCAGCTCTAGAATGGCATGGTTCAATATTTCTACCACTAATTTGATGTTTCTAGTCATGTCTGACTCTTCTTGACCCCGTTTGGGATTTTCTTGGCAAAGATTGACCGATTCACCATTTCCTTCTTTAGCTCATTTCATAGATGAGGAAACAGAGGTGAGCAGGGTTAAGTGATCTGCCCAGGATCACACAGCTAGTCAGAGTCTGAGAACAGGCTATCTGACTCCAGGACCAGCACTCTATCTACTGTGCTACCCAGATGCCCAACTTCATGTGCAACTTTGTATAAATTACTTAACCCGGAGATGTGCTGGTGCCAGCTCAAACTGGCTTAGAGAGGTGATTATTGTATTTTCAGTGTGAACATTTACAGCTTAGAAATTGGCAAATGCTACAAACCAGGACTTGTTTTATTGTTTTGTTGATTGTCTAGATTTAAGAAAGTATTAGAGAATGTGTTAATAATACAGATTATACAGATTAAACTTAAAAGCGTGTCATGGGTACTTTTTTTTTAATCTGGGGGTTAGTCAGCTTTTAAATTTCCCTTATTTATGCTTTGGCCCTTGAATTCTTTATCTGAAAAATGCAGGTGCTGGACGAGAAGATCTCAACAGTTTTCCTGTTCTTTTTTTTTTTTTTTAATGAAAACTCTTACCTTCTATCTTAGAATTAATACTAGATATTGGTTCCAAGGCATCTGTCAGTAAAGACTAGGCAACTGGGGTGAAGTGACTTGCCCAGGATCTCGTAGCTAGGAAATATCTGAAAGCAAATTTGAACCTAAGACTTCCTTTTTCCAGACTTGGCTCTCTATCCATGGAGCCAACTAGCTGCCTTTCCTTTTCATTAAAAAAATTTTTTTTTCCTGGAGGAATTCCATGTGAACTGGAATGACCTCCAGGAATTGATGCAGAGTGAAAGGAGCAGAACCAGAAGAACATTGTACCCAGAGACCAAATAAAATCGTAGGTAATGGACTTCTATACTAGCAGCAATGCAATGACCCAGGACAATTCTGAGGGATTTATGGAAAGAACGCTACCCACATTCAGAGGAAGAACTGCAGGAATGGAAACACAGAAGAAAAACAACTCCTTGAACACATGGGTTGATGAGGACATGATTGGGAATGTAGACTAGAAATGAACACCCCAATGCAACTATTGATAATATGGAAATAGGTCTTGATAGATGACACATGTTAAAACCAGTGGAAATGCTATGGGGGGAGGGTTGGGGTGGTGGAGGGGAGAGTAAGAACATGAATCATGTAACCATGGAAAATTTTTCTGAAAAAAAAATTAAAAAAAAATTTTAAGTTTTTTTTCTGGTTCTACAATTGAATTTACCAAGAATAATTATTGCTTTCAGCTGGGGTGGGAATTATTACCCTAAGTCAGAAGTCTTCAGATTTTTAAAAATCTTTTTGACCTCTTTGTCAAGGCAGTATCTCCCTCCCTTCCCCCAAATCCATCAAACCTCCAAATTACTTATTCCACCTGTAATCACTTGTCACTAAAGGATCATGTCATATGTGGATCAGGTGAAGAAAATGGGAACATTTAGCTTAGAGATTTTTTTTTCGTGGTGGGTGGACACAAAAACTGTCTGGAAGCATTGTCATGTCAAAGGAGGATTTGACTCACTCTGCTTGGACCTGTAGGGCAGAACTAGAAACAACCAATCAATGCCAGACAATAAGCAGGTATTCAGTGTTTATATTCTGCTAGGTACTGTACTAATTACTGGGGAATACAGAAAAAGTCAAAAAGAGTTCTTGACCTCCACAAGCTTACATTCTAGTGGAGGAGACAAGAGATAAACCAAAAGGAACATGCAAGAGAGATGGAAGTGAATCTGGAAGTGGAAGGCTTTAGTAGCTGGGCGAGTGGATATACCAGGAAAGGATGACTGTAAAAGGCAGCATTTGAGATGAATCTTGAGGGAAGCCAGTGATTCTAATGGGGAGAAAAGGAGAGAAAGTATTCCAGGAGTGAGGAACAGCCAGGTTTGCATTGACTTCTCTCCAAAATTGTTTAACAGCCTTAGCTGAAATTTCTATACTATTTCTAGTGTTTTGAGCTTCTTTTTTTTTGGGGGGGGGGGGTTTGAGTATTTTAGGAACATTATTGCAGTTGACCAGAAGGCACTGTATAAGCATTCACTCTTTAAAAGTCAACCAAGGTTGTGCAGTGAGTAAAGCACTGAGCTTGGAGACAGGAAGTTGTCATTCAATCATTTTTCAGTTGTGTCCGACTCTTTGTGACTCCCATTTTGGGTTTTCTTGGCAATGATACTGAAGTGGTTTGCCATTTCTTTCTCCAGCACATTTTACAGATGAAGAACTGAAGCAAACAGGGTTAAGTGACTTGCCCAAGTTGACACCTAGGAAGTGTCTGAGACCATATTTGAACCCAAGACCTTCCATCTCTAAGCCTGATTCCCACCCCATTGAGCCACCTACCTGCCTCCATGACATTCATTTTCAAATAAAGTAAGTCCTTTGTACCCCTCTTTGACTTTGAGAGGATTTGTTGAATTATACATAAATGGTGAGGTTTTCAGTACCCTGAACAAGGAAATTCTGGCAAGACAAGCTGTGGTTATTAGCATCTTTAAAACAGAAATATCTGGTGGTAGAATAAGAAGCATCCCTGATTTTGGAGTCAGTCATGGCTTTGGAACCATCTCTACTTACAAGATGAGCTTATCTGGATTATCTTAATCTTTCATTGTTTTTACCAGATAGCAAGCTGGAGAATCATGAATTTTGTTTTCAAGGACCAATGGATCTTCTCTAATGCATGATAAGAAGACAATAACAATTTTCCCTTCTCTTCCAACAGGTCTGGAACAAGAGTTGACTGATAAATGATGGATAAGCATTTTGCAAGAGAGCTATAAAAATGCTAAGTAGTAATTATGATTTCCTCAGACAAATAACAACCTGACCCCTAGAACAAACACACATTCATTCTTTCTGTGGCAAATCCTGAGTTTCTCAGGTAGTTCCAATGATAGCTGAAATCCTTCTTTTTATTGCATTTCTATGAGGGAGAAAGAACTTTAAAAAAATCTCTATTTGTCTTCCCATCTTCTTAAGGGTTCATCTTCTAATATGTCTTACAACATATTCAGAAAAAGGACAAAGAACTCAGAGGCAATTTGAGGTCTGGTGGGTGTCACAATAATAGGATGACAAGAAGGTACTTTCCAATTTTTTTGTTGTATCCAGGTCATTCCCACAGGCTCAGGGAATAACATTTGCTAAATAAATATTGGCTGTTTAAATCTGGCACTCTGTCTCCTGGGGTGTTCCCATCCCTGAAATAGTACTTAGATGCTAAGAACAAAAGAATGTTCAAGGATGAAGAAAGTATCTTCTAAATGAAATTTAATGAGTTATTTACAACCTTTTCAAGGGAGCAAATAAATTCTTTTAAAGAATGAGCAAGAATTCAATTGGACAATCATTTGTTAGGTATTTATTATGCAAAGCATATCACCCTAACTAGATCTTTGTCCTCAAGGATGATCAGTTGTTTACTTTGTTATAGGGAAGATTCTTGTTTAAGAATGAATTGACTAGATATCTCCTGAAGCCCTTCCCAATTCCTACATTATATAATTTTATGAAGGCATTTATTTTGAAGGAAGAAAAATTCAGGTATCTTCTACATTGTGGGGATTTTAGGGGTGATACCTCCACAATCTGAAAAATCAGCATAAAATTTTTGGCCCTTTTTCATACCAGAGAAGTCTTATTTTTTTCTTTTTATTTTATGAAATGTTTACTCTAAAAGAAATGCTACATGTTTATGGTATTAAAAGGTAAAATATTTTGATCCTTACAATATTATTTTTAGGCATTTCTGAGTGTCTAAGCTTTTTCTCTGTCATCTTCTGGCTTTTGTGGGTCATCTGTGGCTTCCACAAAACTCCCCCAAATTTCCATTTGATTTCTGATTATGACTTGTGATATATTGAAAACTCAATGGGGAAAATCAGGATTTGGAAGGGATACCTGTATATTTGAATGGCTGCAATACAAAATAGAATGTGAGAGGCAGGTAGTGTGTTTTAGAGGAAAGAATACTACATTTGGAATTAGAGGTAGTTGTTGTTTAGTTGTTTTCAATTGTATTTGACTCTGTGACTCCATTTGGGGTTTTCCTGGCAGAGACACCGGACTGATTTGCCATTTCCTTTTCTAGCTCATTTTATAGATGAATAAATTGAAGTAAACAGGGATAAGTGACTTGCCCAGGATCACATAGTCAATAAGTACATGAGACTAGATTTGAATTCAGGAAGACAAGTCTTCTTGACTCCAGGCCTGGTGCTCTATTCTCTGTGTCATCTAGTATATTTATTTCTATATATGTGTATATGTATGTATGCATATGTATACATACTTTTGTAGAGATTTAGATATGTATAGATATAGATATATAAAAATATCTAGCAAAAAAACAATGTAAATAAATGCAAATATGTGCAAAGTAGTTAAATGCAAGCTATTTTGGGAGAGAAGGAACTAGAGATTGGGATGAATCAGGGAAGTCTTCAAGCAAAAGGTGATGCTTGAGTTGCATCTTTAATGAACAGAGGCTGAGGGAAAGAGGAAGAACATTCTGGGCATGGGGGAAGGAAGGCCAATGCAAAGGGAAGACTGTTGTGTATTGAGGAACCAAGAGAAGGTCAGTTTGACAGGATCCAGAAGTTTAGGAGGGGAGAATCAGTATCCATGAGGCTGGAAAGGTTGGGATTTGGTTGTATAGGGCTATAAAAGCCAAGTAGAGGAGTTTTTATTTTATCAGAGATACAATAGGGAGCCATTGGAATAGCTAGAGTAAGAGAGTCACACGGCCAGATCTGTACTAAAAGGGAACTAACTTTGGCAGTGATGTGGAGGCAGACTGGAATATAGGAAGAATTAAAGCAGAGATTAGTTGGAAGACTGGAGCAATAATCTAGATAAGAAATGACAAGAGCCTGAAACAAGGGGGCAGCTAAGTGAGTAAAGGAGAGGAGTGAGATGCAAGAGAAGTTATAGAGATAGAAATGGGGATGTCCAGTGATTATTATTTTTTGACATCAGTCATCTATCCCTTAAGCCCTGGTAAGAGAATTGTACTTCATACTTTCTTGAGCATCTTCTATTTCCTTCTTCCATTAAGAATGGAAGAATGGGTCAAATGGACATACACAGGGCTACTCTGTCCAAGAAGCAAGATCCTTCTGGATTTTTATTACCTACTATCTTATGGTGAAGTGGATAGAATGGATAGAACAGCTGGGTCTGTGGTCACAAAGACCTGAGTTTGAATACAGTTGCAGACACTGGCTAGTTAGGTATCCCTGAGCAAGCCACTTAACCTAGTTTACCTCAGTTTCCTCATCTGTAAAATGAGCTGGAGAAGGAAATGGCAAGTCACTATAATACCTCTTCCAAGAAAATCCCAATTGGAGTCATGAAGAGTTGGACATAATTGAAAAATGACTACACAACAACAACTCAAATAAAGGTAGCAATATAGCTGGGAAAGTAAGTTATAGGCAATATCCTCTGGCCATGTTCACATTCAGTTCTATCCTCAGGGTCACACACATACATTAGCAAAGAAGAGGAAGGTCAAGGTCAATCATTTCTTCATAAGAAGATGAGTATACTAATTAAGAGCTGGATCCTGAAATTCAGAAACCAAAATTAACTAAGACATTTACTTGCTTGTCCAGAGTCTGAAGAAAACCATTGTTGCATCATATTAGTATAAAATAGGCAGATTCAAATATACTCAAGAGCCCCAACAAGTTGGAAGAATTTTACAACCTGATCTTGGAGTTGGACATGATAAGAGAGACGGAAATAGAATTTCAATGAGGTAAGTTGAACAGCCCTCAAATAATATTTATTAAGTGTTCTCATTCAGGTAATATCTACTTGACATTTCTTATAGGTTTTTCCAAAGAAGCTATGATAGAAACAAGAAACATTTGAATATCCCATGAACTACTTATTGGATGCATTAAAAAAATCATACATTTTGATATCCATTCAAACCTCTTTAAATAACTGAAAGTGGCTGACTTCAAACTAAGCTTCTTGAGAGATGATTTCTTAATTGAGCAGCATTAAACCCAAATTAACCTAACCAATGACCATTCCCTCTTCTATAGCAAGTATAAAATGAGATACTTTTGCATCTACAGCCCTATCCTTTTTTTTTGTTGATTACATGGAAAGGACCTCACTTTTCACAACAAAAGTTTTTTGGGGTCTTAATTAAACTTTTACTGAAGGTCTTTTTTATTTTCCTCCTGGGACTGTTGCAGTTAATGAGAGAATCAGTGTATTTGCAAGCATTTCCACTATTGAATTCCAGCAACAAATTGAATGGTGGGCTAAATTGGTTCCAGAGGGAAGGAAATTGGTTGTCAGTGGAAGGAAAGATAGCTGAACTATGCATCCCTCCCCATTTATACCACAACAACTGAAGGTTTTTCCCCCCTTATTAAATAGATGTCAGTCATTCACAGGGCTTTCAAGACAAAATCTAAATGAGGGGAAGCAGCAATGACCTAAAAGAGATGAGGGGGCAGAACTCCGCACCTCAATCTTAACTGATGTCCCTGAAGCTGAGTTGCCATAGTGAATTGATCATTCCATTTGTAGTTGGTAGACTTGGCTACTTACTACCTCCGTGACCTTGGCTAAGTCACATATATCCTGATTGTTCTACTTCCTCCTTGTGTGATCTTTAACAAGTAATTTCACTTTTAACAAGTTAACTTTTGACTTACTGTAAGGTTAACTTAACCTTTAACAAGTTATCTTTATGCCCAAGTTTCGTTATCTGTAAAATGAGGGTGTTAGACTAGATGGCCCCTGAGAATCTTTCCAGGTCTTAGTTTTATAAGTTCTAATTTCTGGTTACGTTTTTGCTGCCATTGAAAATTTTCAGCAATGGAATATTTTCATAAGATGTGGAAGTAGTTATAAATTGTGCTTTGGTAGATCTCTAATCACCACGGGCATTCCCTTAAATGGTGTAGATTGAAACCTTCCCAGATACCTTGTGTGATTCTTGTCTGTGTTCTTCTGTAAATCCTCCATAGAGTATTTTCCTAAGTACTTGAGGGCTTCTTTTAAAAAGATCTCTTAAAATTTTGTGGGAACTCATGTTATCCCTTGTTCCTACTGTTTTCTTGGCTCATACAAACAATAATGATTAAAAAAACCCTTACCTTCAGTCTTAGAATCAACACATTAAGTATTGGTTCCAAGGTGGAAGAGGGATAAGAGTTAGGCAATGGGTGTTAAATGACTCACCCAGGGTGAAACAGCTAGACAGTATCTGAGGCAAGATTTAAACCCAGGACCTCTGGTCTCTATGTCTGGCTTTCTATCCATTGAGTCCCTTAGTTGCCCCGATAATAAGAATTTAAGTATTAGACTTCTACCTTTCATACTTACCAGTTTTATGACTCTGGGCAAGTCACATTCTGAGCCAGAGAAAACTCTTTATAGACAAGTTGAAATCTGGGAGGCAGGGGAAATTCTCATACTAGGAATTGTTGGAGGGTCAAAATCATAAGTTCTTGGTATGATGACTAATGCATAATAAATGCCATAAAAGATATCATTAAAAACTGAAGAGAGAACTGAGCTGGAATCATTTAGTTCATTTCAACTCACAAAGAACAAGCAAAATATTATGTGGCAGGTACTATGCCAGGTGCAGAGTATAAAGAAAAGAAAAGAAATAAAGCCCTATCCTCAACAGGCTTCCATTCTAGGTAGTAAGGGGGAACATGTAAATGAAGAATAAATCCCACTTTGACAGCTCTGTAGGTATCTGAAGATTGGTATCTTTCCTTTCTTACCTCCCATTTTTTTCTGCCTCTCCCTCCTACTACCAGGTCTGTGATTTTAGTGGTTTAGGGAAATTTCAGGAAAGAATTTTCCTCTATCACAACTTATGATTTTAGAGAGTTGCCCAAGAACCTGAGAAATTAAGGGAACTTAGCCAGGGACCCCATAGCCAGGATGCTTTAGAGGCAGCACTGGAAACCAGAGCTAATTCTAAAGCCAGTTCTCTACCCACTATTGCATAGATGCTCCTGTTTTCATTGGCAGTATTTTTATTGGGTTAAAATGTTTACAAGGAAAAGGCAGGGGAAGATTTTTTAAAGGTATCTCCTGACCTCTGATTCTTCCTAGCTTGGCAACTTCAATGCCTAGCCCTTTCAGATCTTTTGTATTAGAATTAATACTAAGACAGAAGGTGAGGGTTAAAAAAATAAGGACTCCCCTGCTCATTCTCACTAAAACTAAATGAGAGGGTACTATCTGGAGAGTCTGCCTAACCTTGGGTGGGACTGGCAAGTAGAAGTAGGCTTTGCACATATGTTCTCTACCATGGGCAAACTGGCAAGGCGAGGCACCATTAGTCTTCCTTTCCATGAAGCCATTGCCTTCCCCATGTTCTCCAGCTGTCCAAGATTCCCCTTCATGCCCCTCTCTCCCCACAAAGGTCTCTCCCACCTGCCTGCCAGGTAGCTTACATTCTGATCACACTCCCTTCATATTGCTGAAACAAACCCCGCTGAAATTATAGGTATTACCTGGGAAAGGATGCTAAAGTAAGCCACTATCAGCTGGGGATGCTGGCCAATTAGATCAAGCATCTCATCACCTAACCTACTTCTCTCTCAAGAGGTTAGGGTTGTCACTATGGTGATAAGCAGAGGTAGGATGATGAGTCATTATCCATATGGCACCATTGTTTCATGGGCTCAGGAAAGGTCCATCTCATAGATGCCATAACCCTGAAATGTTGTCCAAGAGTCTTTGCCTTGGCTAAAATTAATACCTTACCTCAAATGAACTTATTAGATTAATTAGCCAGTCCCCTAGCTGGTACCTGAGGGAAATGAGGGGCTAAGAAAGAGCTGGAACATGAGGATACTCTCCTGGAGTGCAGGTTGGGAATCTTGGATAGCTGGAGAACATGGGGAGGGCACTGGGTTCATGGAGATGAAGACAAATATTGTCTACTCTTGCCAGTTTGCCCAAGGCCAACCTGGACTATAGATATGTCTTGTTTAAACCAGTTGACTTATTTATTCGGTATTAAGCAAACATCCTCATCCCTTCAAAAGCATAGGAACAGAATGAAAACCTGGGAGCTCTACTCTGAGTAACCCCACCTAATTAGTCTATTTGGATTTCTTCACATTGAAATTGGGTTTTATTTTTGCATTTTATTATAACTGATATGAATTGGGACTGAACTGGCTGTCCTCTGCTGAATCAGGGAAAGCAATGATAAACCTAACTGAGCAAAGGAATCCCTTTCTTCCTGAGGCTTTACTCAAAATGAATTTTCATGCTTAAAAACACCTTTGGGGGTCAATGTTGATTATTATTGTTATGTGTACTCTAGCTGCTAACAAAAATTTACTTCATGACAAACCTGCAAAGCCTATATGCAGTGGTGCAGTCCCAAATTCCTCATCTCTAAGTAAAATTATACAAAAGCCCATCTTTGTCTCATTATCCCTAGAAATGACTTTGCCCACATACCAGGGTTGCTCTATTAGGGTCAATTTGTGTAGTAGCTATAGTTACCTGTGCATGGAAAATAGAACAAGTACTTCAACAAAAACCTTTAACTAGGCCAGGGCAGCTAGGGCTTTGTCCAGGTTGCAGAAATGTAAATAGTGTTGCCAGCACTTGCATCATGGAAACAATTGAGTTTAGTGCCTAGGTAACAAGAATAATTAGCTCAAAGTAGCTATCTGAGGATTTTTCCTCCCCAAAATGATCTCCTCCAATTCTCTCCCCTGGAACTCCTTCATCCTTGGAAATTTTTTCAGCAGCTGTTTCCCAGAGTCTTCACATCTTTGCCTTCTCTCATTCTATACTCCCTCTGCCCCCATACACATTGCTATCTTGTCCATAAATACTTTTTTATTTGGTTTTTATTCTTTTAATATTTATTTTATACTTATGAATAGACTTGTTTGTTAGACTACTCTAGTATCTATTTGTATTTATTCTGTTAATATTTATTTTATACTTGTGAATAGATTTGTCTTCCCCTTAGAATGTAAGCTTCTGGCGAGTACAGACTTTCATTTTTCATTTTTGTATTCCTAACACTTAGGGCACTGTGCTCAGTATATACTTACTGAATGCTGCCCTACTTGACTTTGTCCTACAAAAATAAATTCCAGGCTCCTAGCCAATCTTTGGAGACTTTGGAAACTCTGCCAGAGAGATTGGCATCTACAATTCAGTTATAGGTAAAGAAAAGGCCAGCATATCAAGCTGGGCATTCTCTGAAGTCCAAACTCTTCCAAAAGTAGATATATGTAGTTGGTAAACACTGGATATTGTAGAGAATGTCTAATCACAAATCTGATCATGTTACAAAAAATTCAGTAAATTCTAGGGACTCTTCATGACTGCCAGGACCAAATATAAAATCTTCAGCTTGGCTTTTAAAGCATTTTATAATCTTGTCTCTTCTTATTTTTCTAATCTTATAATACTTTATTTCCCATTCATGTACTATATGATCCAGTGACTCTAGCCTCCTTACATGAAACATTCCCTCTGCCATCTGATGACCCCAACCTTACCTTCTCTTTTAGAATTGACACTAAATATTGGTTCCAATAAAGAAGAGCGATAAGGGCCAGGCAATTGGGATTCAGTGACTTGCACAGGGTCCCAAAGCTGGGAAGTGTCTGAGTTCAGATTTGAACTCAGGAATTACTATCTCTATAGGCTTGCCTCTGACTCCATATGTTTTCATTGGCTCTCCAACAAGTTTCAGGTTGTTGTTCAGTTGTTTTTCAGTCATATCCAACTCTTCATGACCCCATTTGGGATTCTTTTGGCAAAGATACTGGAATGGTCTGCCATTTCCTTTCCAGCTCATTTTACAGATGGGGAGACTGAGGCAAACAGGGTAAAGTGACTTGCCCAGGGTCACATAGCCAGTAAGTGTCTGAGTCCAGATTTCAACTCAGGATGGTCCCACTGTGCCATGTACCGTGGTGTATTCACTTGTCTTATCCTTCAAGTAGAATGTAAACTCTCTGTGGGCAGGGGCTTTGTTGTCTCTATTGTATGGCTGATGCATAGCAACATGGTGTTTTACACCTGGTACCTCTTTACTCTTCATTCAACTGAACTGTTTGCCACCACGAAGGACATGCAAAAGTACACAATCCAGGTTCCAAAGATGATTCCCAAGGAAATATTTGAAAGTGATCAGAAGATGTCAGGATTTCCCCTCAACCTTGCTTTCCTTTCCTTAACTTCTAAAAAAGGTGGGTTTTTAGATAAACTCTATATTTGCCAGTGAGCATTACAGACTATTTTGTCCTGCTAGTTGTCCTTACTAGAAAGATAACTGCTGAAGGTAGTAGGTCTTCCTCTACTACCTTCTATAAAGCAGACCGGCAAGTGAGACTTCTCAGGTAAACTCTGCTCTCCTGGGGAATTCAGATAAGGGCACCATGTCCTGGGCAAAGAATCAAAATCCTAGGCAGGACACACAAACATCCCCATTTAGAGTATGTGGCTCAAAAATTCAATCAGCTAACTATTCTGAAAAATAGTTTGGAGAACAAAGAAAAAGGAAAAAAGATCTATTTGTACAAAAATATTTATAGCAGCTTCTTATGAGGGGACATTCATTAGCTGGGGAATGGTTAAACAAGTTGTGGTTTATGACTGTGATGGGATACTATTGTACTATAAGAAATGACAAACAGGATACTTTCAGAAAGAACTGGGAAGACTTATATGAAGGGATGCAATTGTGCACTTTACCCAGAAACAGCAATATTGTACCATGATCAATTGTGAATGGATTCCCAAGGATTATGATGAAAAAATGCCATCCACCTTCAGAGAACTGATGGAGTCTGAAAACAGATTGAGGCATATTATTTTGACTTTATTTTTCTTGTTATTTTTATTTTTTGTGTGTGTGAGGGGGTGTCTGTTTTCTTTTGTAATGTGGCTAATATGGAAATATGTTTTGCATGACTTCCCATGTATAAACCATATAGATTCCCTTGCCTTCTCAAGGAGGAGGGAGGCGATGGAGGGAGGAAGAGAATTTTGAACTCAAAATTTAAAAAAATTAATGTTAAAATTTTAATATGTAATTGAAAATTATTTAACTAAATAAATTATATGTATATATATGCATAGAAAAATATATTTATATACAAATTCAAATATTTATATGCATACATACATCTCTATATATGTGTGTATATGCACACATATACATTTTTCTCTATATACATATCCATCATCTGTTCGTTCATCCATTCATCCATCCATCCATATCTATCTATCTATCTATCTATCTATCTATCTATCTATCTATCTATCTGTCTGTCTGTCTGTCTTTCTGTCTATCTATCTATCTATCCATCCATTTATACATCTATCTATCTATCTATCTATCTATCTATCTATCTATCTATCTATCTATCTATCTATCTGTTATCTTTGGTCAATACCAATCAGCTACAAGATCAGCCAGTCAGAACAGTTTTCCTATAGTGGAAATAATCAGTTGAAATCTGGGTCCTGCTTTTTTAAGGGACTCATAAAGATTAGTGTGAGCACCTTCTTTCCTTCTTGGCAGCTAGGTGGGTAGGGAATCTGACCTTGTCTGAGTTCAAATCAGTTCTCATTTATTAGTGAATAGTCTTGGGCAAGTTTCTTAAACTCTCTTTGCCTCAGTTTCCTCATCTGTAAAATGGAAATAGTAATATTGTGAGGAGGATCAAATGAGATAATAATAGTGAAATGCTCAGCATAGAGCCTGGCAAATAGTAAGAACTTTATAAATGTTTGCTATTTGTCTAATTCTTCCCTTATGTGCTAGGGCATGGATAGGTCAGAGGCACAGAGGTCATTTATTAGCTGAGGTACTCCTGTCACGTGTGATCCCAGGCCTCTTCCTATGATACTAGTACTTCAAATTTTCAGTATTGGATTAAGTTTCCTAAGGTGACTGCTTTGAAAGGGGCAGTGCTTATTTGGGTATAGACATTCTGGACTGTTGATTAAAAAAATCGATCTTCTTACATTATAGTCATACCTTGGTCTTGTTGGTGACAGCTTCCTTCAGTTTGCAATTCCCTTTTTTGAAGGATTTGCCAAAGGAGCTAGAAAAAGTTTTTTTTGGTACCTGCCTTAGCCATAGGCAGAGCTCATCTCTAAGCACTCTCATCTTTCATCTGAAATGGTTCTGTCGGAAAACATTGTTTTTTCTGAGTAAACATTAAATCATTCTGCTTGATTTTCAAAGATATTCAGGCCTTTGGAGAGCTTTGGGTGGCTAGGTCATGCTTTTGTGCACACTCTGCCTGAGAAATTCTCTAATCTGCTTTAAAAAAATGTTGCCTCAATCAGATTTGATCTTTTCTACCTTTTTCCCCCTTGTATTTGATGTTTCCAAATTATCTCACAGTAAAAAAATACAAGCTCCCCCCACTTTTTCTGGGTGAAAAACTAGGGATTTTAAGATGTTTGTTCTTAAAAATATGAAATCTTTTGTTAGACTTAGAAATGGGAGATCAATTACTTATTCTTGTAATAACCTAACTCTTTAGTGGCCAACAAGAAAGCTAGACTTGGAGAATAAGACCAGGCTTTGCACTTGGACAAAGCCTCCAATGAGTCCTTGTGAATGCATATGTTCCCTTTGGTGATGGGTTTAGACTCCACTGGACCAATAAATCCCTCCTAAGTCTTAGCTCTTTAAATCCTTCAAGGAGGACTGGAATAAGGGTCATCAGTCCATGCTGAAAGATTCTATTCCTTTTATGTTCAATAGAAATAGTTGCAAGAAGTAAGTATCGTTTTGTACTTCAAGAGTTTTATAACATTTGCTTTCATGGAAGCTAATGATCACCAGTGGCCCACACATGTGCATGCACCTGGCTTCTGAGACTAGGTAAGTCACCTTTAAAGAATGGGTCCAAAATATAATGAATACCATTTTCTGAATGTTCATTCGGGCTATTCTTTCTGTATTTAAAAAGCTTCCTTTTCATCTCTAATTTGAGTCAAATCTCAGCCACAATGTTTCAGAGGTTGAATATAGTGTTTAATGAAAGTGCCATAATCCAACCTGTATTTTCATTCTAAGTCTAAAATGTTTGAGGACAACTTAAAAGATTAGAGCCCTGTAGACCACTGGAATGAATACAAATATTTAATTCCATCATTTCATTGAAGTTGTTCTCCTGACGCTTCTATAAATATGCCACATTCTTCACATTGTTACCCTGTTCTGGAATGCCCTTCTTATACCTTCCTCTTCCTCACTCATCCAAATCCAATTTACTGGCCAACATTCAATTCAAATTCTACCTCCTCTAATCTTCTCTGGTTTCACAATCCATGTTCATCCTTTTTTTTTCCTGAGCTCTGTGCAGTTGCATTCAAGGCTACACAATTGTTTTATTATTTTGTCATGAGTGCTCATGAAATGAAAATTAGCTCCTCAGTGATAAGTGATTTGAGGGCAGGGGCCATCTCTGATATCCTGAACAATGCTAGGCACAGAGTAGGTACCTCAATATATTTATTAGAGGAGTAAGTTGATTGTGCATTCAAAGACTCATGGAGCAAAATAATTTAATTTCCTCTAGGATTTGCAATATTTGCATAATATAAAATTTAATTTTGGCCTTGCCATTGCTGATAAGTATAATCGCTAAAAGTGCTTGAGTGTCTGTTAAGACATGGAATATTCTGTCAGTAAAGAGTTTTAGGATAAAGTTGAGAAATTAAACTCCAAGTACCATAGACTAGTTATTCCCAAGGTATTCTGAAAGTAATACGTGTGTTTTCAGTATTTCCTATTGTGTCATTTATCCCCAAAAGAGGATAAATTAATCAAATCTCCTAGCACTCCTGGGAGGAGCAGCCAAGAATGAATAAGTCTGTCTCTGGGTTTGTTCTTCCAAAATATTTCAACTTAGCAAGAGTCATGTCTCTGAGGACATATTTGACTAGTTCTATTCTCTTTGAGTTTGAAAGACTTCCTGTTGCAAAGAAAATCTGACCCTGTGATCATTTGCATATCAGGAAATAGGCAAGTTTTATCAGAAAGTTATAAATGTGAATGCATGAGGGAGAGTAATGTGAGATAAGTCTGGAAATGTAGGTAAAAGCCAAATTGTGGAGAGCGTTAAGTGACAGGGTTAGGGGTTTATTTTATCTAGAGGTAATAGGGAGCAATTGAAGATGTTTTATCTAGAGAATGCCATGATGAGGACTGCATTTTACAAATATTAATTTGGTAGCCCCAGGGAAGTTGGATTGGAGAAGAGAGCGATTGGAAGCTGAAAGATTTAAGAGGCTGTTGCAGGAGAACAAGTAATGAAAATCTGATGGAGGGTGATGTATGAATGGAAAGAAGATCTATGCAAGAGAGGTTGTTGATAGGGAATTTGGAAGACTTGGATGAGTAAAAGGATGAAGGTAATGAGGGAGAGAGGAGGTAAGGCAATCTCTGAACTTGCAAACATGGATGACTAGAAGAATGGTGGTGCCCTCAACATAGAAAGGGAAGTTTGGAGGAGTAGATGATATAGAAGAGAAAAGGACAAATTCTGTTTTGAGTAAAAGGAATTTGAGATGCCAATGGGAGATTCACATAGAGATGGCCAACAGATATTTGGTAACGTATAACTGTAGTTGAGAAGAGAGATGAGGTTTGGAGAAATAAATCTAGGAGAACTTGTAGAAATGATAAATGTGCCGATGGAAGCTTATATTATCACCTAATGAGAAAGAGTAGAGCAAAAACATAAGAGAGTCCAGAACAGAACTTCAGGGGACACTAATGCTTAGGAATTTAGAAGAATGGTAATAACTCAGAAAAGGAGGCTGAAGAAAGGCTATATCAGTAGGGTTAGAGCCAAGAGACAGCAATGTCCTGGGAAGCTAAGGATGGAGAGAACATTTCAGAAGACTGAGAAGAATGTTAATATCAAAAGCTTCAACAAAGTCAAGTAAAATGAAGACAAAAAAGACCTTTCAGAAGATTTAGCACTTAAGGGATTCTTGATAACTTTGGAGAATGCAGCTGAATGGTGGGGTCAGAAGCCAGATTGAAAGGTTTTAGAAGTGAGTGGGAGATGAGGAAATGGAAGTGACAAGTATAGATAAACCTTTCTAGTAATTTGACTCCAAAATGAAGAAGTGACAGAGAGGATTATGGATTGAAGTTTGGAAAGGGTCGAGTGAAAATTTCCTGTTAAAATGCTGACAGGTTCATTTTGTGTGATGCTGTTTGGCCCTCATCACCTTTTGATTCCCTCCTTGAAGAAGTTACTCATGTATATTGAAGACTTTTGAATTGCCTTTGAACAACTGGCCTCTTTAATTTCTTAATATTGAATTTCATCTTCCTCTGTGGTGTTGTTGTCTTCTCCAGTGATCACCTTTTCCTTGAAGTCACCTAGTATTTGGATATACATTGTCTTAGTTTGGAGAATCCCATTGAGTTTTTCACTTTTCACTCTTTATCCTCTAGAACAGATGTTTGTATATAAGATGTAATTACTTTCATTCTCCTCTACAGGAAGAGTGGGTTAATCAGTCAGTCCACAAGCATTTATTAAGCATTATGTTCAGGGGACTATATTAGTCAATAGGGAAAATTGAAAAAAAACATTTTTGCCTTCAAGGAGCTAATATTTTGGTAAGGAAACCAGCAGGTGTTTTTCAGAAATACAGGATAAATACAAAAAAGAGGTGACATAGTGAATAGAGTACTGGGCCTGAAGTCAAGAAGATTCATCTTTTTGAGTTCTGACTTGACCTCACACAGTTATTAGCTGTGTGACTCTAGGAAAGTCTAACCCTGTTTGCCTCAGTTTCCTCATTGGTAGAATGAGTTGGAGAAGGTAGTTGCAAACTATTTACCTTTGCCAAGAACATCTCAAATGGAGTCATGAAGAATTAGACAGAACTGAAAACTATAGAACCTTAGATGAGATGGCATCAAGAGCTAAAGGAACCATAAATGGTAGGTGACTCTTGATCTGAGTCCTAAATGAAGTCAAAGAATCTTACATTTAGATTACTGACAATTAAATAAATATTTATAGATAGTCTAAAAAAAGTCTCATTCATAGTATCCTCTGATTGCTTTTCTACTACTTCACCATCGTTTCAGAAGTGAGAGGAGGACACATTGAACTGAGAATCATATTAAGTTTTCTTTATTTCATTGGTTGCAATAGCAAAAACATTTATTACCAAATTGCCAGCTTACTAGCGGTTAGCCTGTCTTTACTTAGTGAGGCAAGTCCTTGGACAATAGACACCATCTTTCATTGGAACCATACTCTAAACCTTTCTAATATGATAGAATCTGCCAGAGTTTGCATTCCATTGACATAAAGATTTCAAGAAGTCAGGATCATTTCCATGCTATCATGGGCCACTATGGTATGACTTTTGAGAAGGTTAGTTGAACTTTAGTTCTAGACCCTTAATCTCTTGTCACCCTAGCTTTGTTGTATCAACAAATCTTGGTGTTAGATGGGACCAAAGAAATCACCTTGATTTTTAGAGGTATTCTGAATTGGATCTGACTCAGAGGACTGGTAGCTTATGGTCAAATTTGAAGCAAAATTAGTGACAAAAAGAGCCATTGTAGGAGAAGGATATTCACCTAGGATAAGCCTTGAAAACTCTAAGTTGATTCATTGGGCTGAAGTTTCCTTGCTTCCTAGTTGCCCACCATGGTCCATCAACCAAGAATAAGAATATCCCTGGACTTCTCTTGGCTCTTTTGTATTAAGACAACCAGGAAATGAGGTCAAAAGTCTGAGCCTTTAGTCCCATGAGCCAAACAACTCTTGAGGATGCTTTTATTTTTATTTTATTTTTATTTTGAATATTTCCCCATAGTTACATATTTCATGTTATTTCCCTCTCCCCCAAACCTCCACTCCCCTTAGCCAATGTACAATTCCAATTCCACTAAGTTTTACATGTATCATTGTTCAAGACCTAATTCCATATTATTGATAGTTGGACTAGAGTTATCATTTAGTGTCTATATCCCCAATAATATCCCCATCAGCCCATGTGTTCAAGCAGTTGTTTTTCTTCTGTGTTTCTCCTCCCACAGTTCTTCCTCTGAATGTGGCTAGTTTTCTTTCTCATAAATCCCTCAGCCTTGCTCTGGATCCTTGCATTGCTGCTAGTAGAGAAGTCTGTTATGTTTGATTATACCATAGTGTATCAGTCTCTGTGTACAATGTTCTCCTGGATCTGCTCCTTTCACTCTGCTTCAGTTTCTCGAGGTCATTCCAGTTCACATGAAATTCCTCCAATTCTCTATTCCTTTGAGCACAATAGTATTCCATCACCAACAGATACCATAATTTGTTCAGCCCTTACCCAATCGTAGAACAGTCTCTCGTTTTCCAATTTTTTTGCCACCACAAAGAACGCAGCTATAAATATTTTTGTACAAGTCTTTTTCCTTATTATCTCTTTGGGGTATAATCCAAGCAGTGCTATGGCTGGATCAAAAGACAGATAGTCTTTTAAAGCCCTTTGAGCATTGTTCTTGAGGATGCTTTTAGAACCTTTTTTCAAAGAAAAAAATAGCTTTAGGGGAGTGGTTAGAAGACTATTCCCATCATAATAGTTGAGGAAACTAAGAAGAGGAGAGGCAAAATGAGTCAAATAATTAATTATGGATAGAGCTAGGAGTAAAACTCAAGTCTCCTGACTACTGTTATTCTGATTCCAAAGGATTTATTTCCATGTATACAATGAAAAGAAAAGCCACCCACATTTTATTAGACTGCATTGTATAAAATACTTCCTATAGCCTAAGTCTAGTGGCCCATTTGTTTTCTTAGACCAAATTTGGCACCGTTTTTGCTTAAAAGACATGAGATATAGCATGACATAATGATTAGAGTAACTCATACCGCCCCTTTCTTTTAAAATGTAGCTCAAGCACCACATTTTCCATGAAACCTTTCCTGATCCCTCTACCTGCTAATGACTTCTCTCTCTATAAGAATATCAGATTTTTTTTGAGTAGGGATTATTAAATTCTTTGAAAATGTATCCTTTGCAACTGGCATAGTGCGTGGCACATAGTAGGCATATAATTAGTACCTGGTTGACTAGAATTAGAACCAGAAACATGGGTTCAAATTCTACTTCATATACTCACTAGTTAGGTGACTGGAAAAGTCACTTAACATCTTTGTGCCTCAGTTTCTTCATCTGTAAAATGAGACAATGGATTGGATGGTCATCCTACTCAACTTGGAATCTATGATTCTATATGTATGCTATATTTAGAGAAAGAGGGGAGGAGGAGGCTACACATATAAGTACTTTAGCCCTCGGAGAGGATTATGTTAAGTTAAATGTACAAAAATGATTATGCAAAGCAGTATGCAAATAAGGTTAAAAGGGGCATTGTTATAGTACTTCCAACCCATCACTTGTGTCAGTCTTGTACTCTTCCCTGGAAAAGTCAAGAAGTGCTGTGTTAAGCTAATATTGGCCTACACAGACTTTTTCAGTGTGAACATACAGTAGCTATTAACCCATCAGAAAGTTGTTTTTAAATATAAACAAGCCAGAAACATGTCATCTGTTTCCCTTAAATTATAGACATTTCACAATTATGGGGAATACTTGGCAAAAGATTAGTTGAGGGTCTTACAAGTCAAAACCATTTGCAAATTAGGTTGATTCTCTCCTCTCCTCCTCCCTTATTAAAAAACAACAACATTCATTCTGGGGCTTGGTTTTCCTTTTCTGTGTTTACATATCAATCATTTCTGTCCATGGTCTCTGGACTTGTTGACAGATTGTCATCAGAAGACAGCAGCTTTCTTCACTTTTTTATCTTAATTTTTTTTGCTCATTATCTCATTTCATTTGCATACATACACACATGCCTCCCTTTACCTAATTGATTCTATAAGCAATTGAGGCAGTTATGTGGATGAGGAAGCAAAAGACCAGGCCATTTAAGCAACTTTACCAAGGTCAGACAACTATTGAGGGCATAGTTGAAAGTAGAATTTAGGCTACTTACTGAGTTCCCAATTTGCTATCAAGGTCTGTTCACATTTAGGAAATGCTTATCTTCAGGTTTGATGACAAGGGAGGCAATGGTTGTTTACTTCAGTGCTTGAATTTGAATATGACTAGTTTATCTTTTTGCTAATTTCCCCATCTCTAATGGAAGACTTTTTTTATATCTGACCATGATATAAAGGCCATCTTGGACTTTAAAAGGCAATCAGTGGACTGCAATTTCTGGCAGGTTGGGCAAGCCTCAGTTTCCTTTTGGAAAAAAAATTGGTGAGTTGGGTCCAGCTGATCCTTATCAGTTCTCAATCTAAGTTTCTAAGAACTGGAAAAAATTCACATGTAAGCAAGCTCTATGATGGACAGTCATCCAGTGATCAACCTACTCTAAGTTCAACAAACTTCATCATCAGGGGGTTGGCCATTGATTGATGGATTTTTAACATCATAGCGACCCCTAAAGATTGGAAAAGTTACCACCAGTGTGTGTGTGTGTGTGTAAGGAATATCCACATTATTCAAATCATGGTTTCTTGGGTATGTTATATTTAAAGTATTTAAGACTTACTAAAAATTGAATTAAAGAGAGTACTTAGTAATGATTTACTTCTGTTGAAGCTATTTCTTCTAATAATAGCTAGCATTTACATTTTAAGGTTTGGTAAGATCATTATATATGGTATTTCATTTCATCCTTTTAAGTTAGGTGTGGCATTATCATCTCCATTTTTACAAATGAGGAAGCAGATAGAGGTTAAGTAACTTCCCTTGGCTCACACAAGTATTTGAACTCAGACCTTCCTCATTCTAAGTCTGACACTCATCTACTATAAATAGCTTCCCTACTACTTCTGCTGTATTGTGATGGTGGTAAGAGTAGAGAAAGTGCTACTTCTAGGCTCCATTTCCCACTCAGTGAAGAAGTAAAAAGGAAAAGAAGGGATATACTCTTTGCCAGCAGGGGAGGGTCTAAAGTACAATAATTGTACTTTACATTTGGTGAGAGTCAGAATGGCATACTGGATAGAAACTCAACCTTTAAGTTTGAAGGCTTGGTTATAAGTCCTTCCTCTGACATCTATTAGCCCTTTGACTTTGGGCAAGTCTTGGTCTTTCTTAGCCTCCTAGAAGCTGAAGAGATTCTGATTCTGTTTCCTTAGAGTTTATTTCCTCATTGGGAGCTTCCTGTACCTATACCAGTGATTCCCAAAGTGGGTGCCACCGCCCCCTGGTAGGTGCTGCAGCGATCCAGGAGGGTGGTGATGGCCACAGGTGCATTTGGGAGTGGTGAATAACTGTAAGGGGGATGTGATAGTATGTGACAGGGAGCGCTAAGTAATATTGTTTCTGGAAAGGGGGCGGTAGGCCAAAAAAGTTTGGGAACCATTGATCTATACCAATGAAATCACAGATCTGACACCAAATAATTTAATAATTTAGAATATGATTCTATATGTAGTCAGATATTCAATAAATAGTAGTTCAGTTGTTTCAGTTGTGTCTGACTCTTCATGACCCTCTTTGTAGTTTTCTCACCAAAATTACTGGAGTGGATTGCCATTTCCTTCTCCAGCTATGTACCAGGACCTGTGCTAAGTTGCATACTAGAGTTTTAAATTCATTTCAACTCTTTATGCCTCAGTTTCTTCTTTTGCAAAATGAAGAGATTAGACTAAATGGTCTCAAACGTCTCTTTCTGGTCCAAAGATGCGATCTTATTAGAATAGTGACAGTTGAAGAGGAAAGAATCTAGTCTAATTGGAAAGATAGAGGAAGACTTCATGGAAGACATAGCCCATGAACTGGACTTTGAAGAAAAAGATGGATTTTGTCATGTGGATATTTGTGAGAAAAATCATTCCAGGCATGACCAGGGGAGGACTCTGCAGGAACCTGGAGACAGGGAATGATTGGGCAAGATCAGAAAAGATAGAGGGGTCTAATTTGGGTGAAACATTGACTAGTAAGGTTGTAAACACAGATTAATCACTTTATGTATGAAAGACTTTAAATGCTACACTAACAAGTTTGTGTTATTTCAGCCCACTGAAAGTTTGTGAGCAAAAGAGTGATGAGACCAAATATGGAGATGATGAGCATTACATAGGCATCAATGTGAAGGGTAGATTGGAGAGAGCAAAGATGAGATGCCAAGGGTCAATTAAGAGGCCACTATAGTAGTATGGATTAGAGGGGAAGGCGGTCTTTTATTAGAGGTGATCAGGTGAGTGTAGAGGGGCTGGATACAGCAAATATGGTAGAGGTGGAATCAGCAAGAAAGGTCAACTGATTTGTTTTGGTGGATGAGGTGGAAAAATGAAATTGGACCATGAAGTTTTAAGCCTGGAAAAAATGTTGATGATATCAAAAGAAATTGGGCAAGGCAGTTATGTGACTTAGTGGATAGAGTGACAAGCCTACAGAGGGGAGGTCCAGGGTTCAAATCTGAATTCAGCCACTTCCTAGCTGTGTGACACAGGGCAAGTCACCCCAATTGCCTAGCCTTTTCTGCTCATCTACCTTGCAACAGATATTAGTATTGATTCTAAGACATAAGGAAAGTGTGAAAAAAAGGGAAGAAATAGAGAAATTGGAAGAAGAGGTTTGTCTGTTTTTTGTTATGTTTTGTTTTTTAGGAGAAGAGGATGAGTTCAGTTTTGACATGATGAATTTGGGATCTTGGCTGGACATGTAGTTGGGGATGCTCTGGCAGAGGAAAGTTTAAAGGAGGGCTAGAATTTCTGAGTGTACATAGAGGATCTGATGTGTAGCTACATCCTGGAACATTGCCATTGACTTTTCCCTTTTCCCTAAAGGAAAAGGGGCATACTTTAATGCATATTTATGGATAGAAGCTGGATATCAGGTTAGACTTAATCCAATAATATATGAAATGGGAGTGAATGAGCTGCCAAAGGAGAAAAAAGAGAGGATACAGGGATTAAGAACAGAGTTTTGGGGGAATATGGGAGCAAGAAGGCAAGTTAAGGAGATTGAGAAGCAGTGAGATTGGGAAAGGATAATAGCCAAAGAAAAGAAGAATATCAAGAAAGAGAGAGTTGCCAGTAGTATCAGATGTTGCAGGAAAGACAAGAAAAATGAGATGAGGACTGAGAAGAAAGCAGTGGTTAGTGCAACAAATTGTCATTAGTGACCTGAGAAAGGGTTTAGTTTTTGTAAAATGGTAGGGTTATAAAGCCACATTGCAGGAAGCTGAGGAGCAAGTAGGTAGTCAAGAAGTATAGATAATAAGTGTAGATATCTCTTCCTTGACATTTAATAGCAAAGAGGAAAGAAAAATGACAAAGACAAAAGCTTGAGTGGTAAGATGAAGGGGCTATTTTTTCCAGGGGAAGGGGAATTGGAGTGTTTATAAAGGGAGGGAAAAGAAGTCCTGAGAGAGAAGAGCCTGAAGGTGCAAGACATGAATGACCAATGAATTGATACCCCCAAAAGAAATAGAAGAAGATGGGCACAGGTGGAGAAGTTAGCTGTAGCAAGTAAGAATAATTTCAACCTTGAAGTGTAGAGGGCTTTGAGAGGGGTTAAAGTCCATTTGTAGGAGATTCTCCTCATTGAAGGAGACTAATGGGTTGGTCCTCCCCTTCCTTTTGCCTTCTTAGAGTTTATTTTTCTCTTCAGGGATCTCTCCCTTACAAGAATCTGGAACAGATGTCTTTCTCTTTTTTTTAAACCCTTAACTTCTGTGTATTAGCTTCTTGGTGGAAGAGTGGTAAGGGCAGGCAATGGGGGTCAAGTGACTTGCCCAGGGTCACACAGCTGGGAAGTGTCTGAGGCCAGATTTGAACCTAGGACCTCCTGTCTCTAGGCCTGACTCTCAATCCATTGAGCTACCCAGCTCACCCTCCAGATGTCTTCTCTTTCAAAATCTATTTCCACCAATGAGGAAAGCCTAATGCAAATTGACCAGTTACATCAATATGGGAAATATAAAGTCTTGTCTAATGGTCTTAATCAGATGGGGAAAGTCATCTGCGAGACAGACAGGGTCATGTATTAATAATAAAAAACTAATATGCTCTCTGGAATTGAAGTCCTAAAACTGTCAGAGAATCACATTTAAAATATAGAAGATGAGAAATTCTGGTTAAGGTGATTTAAAATTTGAATAGAACCAGCTATACAGTATGAGATAGGACCAAGCACAAAATATACAAAGAATACTATAAAAGTGAAAAACTAAACTGGCCTCTTAGGTAGTTTTACTATCACCTAGCTGTATGACTAAGGGCAAGTCACTTACCCTTTAGGACAGTGTTAGCAAAGACATGGCACGTGTGCAGAGCCAACACTGGGGGAGCTGCTCAGTTCCCCACTTCCCAGCACCCAGGGACATATTTTGCATGCCCCACCTCTCTGTCCAGCCACCCAAAGCAAGCACTTTCTCCCTTAACTCTCTGGTAATCCAGGGGGCTCACAGACTGCTTAAAGTTGCCCTCTGAGCACTTGAACTCTGATTCATCAAAGAGACATCACTTTCCTCATATGCAAAATTAGGTGATTGGCTTGAGAGGATGGGTAAATTCCTCTTTATTGCTCAAAATCTGTGAACCCAAGACAGAAACCAAAATTGGTGAGTTTTTCCCAATATTTCTGATCCTCAGTTGACATTTAAATCTTTTTTTTGAACTTTAAAGCACTCTACTCATTCTAGTTATCATTGTTGTTGTTTTTGTCATCGTTAGTATTTTATTTATTTATTGTATTTAGTATTTTATTATCTATTACTATTAGATTAGAATCGTGGGATTTAGAACTAAAAGACACTACAGGCATTTTCTACTTCAAATTCTTCATTTTACAGATGTAGAAACTGAGGCTCAGAGAGGGAAAATCACTTACTCAAATGTCTCTCAGCTAATAAGCCAAGATTTTAACACAGAGCCCCTAAATCAAAATCCAGGTTATATCCTTTAGGAACAAACTGCACATTGTAAGCTTCTTGAGAGTAAGGAGGTTTTTGTTGTTGTTGTTGTTTTTGTCTTTGTCTTTGTATTCTCCACACATACTTCTCACATTTTGTCTGGGTCATACTAGATATCTGATAAATGCTTTTTGAGAAATGGAATGGATGAAACTGGTAGTTGAATGGAGAATAAAAATAGAAATACAATTTTACCCAATATTTTCTCTGCTGTTCATTTAAGCTTGTTTACAAACAATCAGGGCTACTTGGAGAAAAGGTGTTAAATAATTATAGCGTTATTAGGGGCTTCTTTTTGGTAATTGACACCACTGTTGTGTTGGAAACAAAGAGTGCTAATTCTATTTTCAGCTTTTGAGAAAGAAAAAGAAAACAGTAATTTTCCTAGGGCTACAGAGCGTGTCTACAAAGAGGCTGCTACTGCCTAAAGTCTACAAATGGTTCTGTAACCTCCCTCAGATCCCTTTTTCCTTTCTTGTCCACTGGAAGACATCTTTCTACCAAGCTCTGAGCTTTCTTCAGCCCTATTGCCTAATAAGTGACAGGATAATACCTCATCTGGGTTGTTTCCAGGTTATCCTCCCACTGTAGACATTTGACCAGGTCAGAGCCTAGCCATTGCATCAGTCATTGCAGATGGCATTATGCTTTATCCCCTGCTAATTCCCACTTATCTAGAACAGCCTTCTTTGCCTCCAAGCATCTTCTAAGAATATATCCTGGAAAGCTGAGGAAGATTTAGAGGATAATGAATTGAGAGGAAAAAATGTCCAGGAGAGAGAATATAATTTTTTTTCTTTTTTTGAAAATATATTAAGTGCATGATGGAACTAAATGTTATATGAAAAACAGTTTCTTTTTTATTCACTTCTTCCTCCTCTAAGCCCTCTCCCCATCATAGAATCACAGATTTAGAGGGGGAAGGGATCTTGTGGCCAGCAAGTCCATCCCTTTATTTTACAGAAGAGGAAACTGAGGCAGAAAGGTCACATAGGATTTAACTGTCCAAAAACAGCAAGAGTTGAAACCAGGTTTATCTCACTTAGAATAAAGGGTTCTGCCATTGCTTTATGAAGAGTAAGATCTGGAAAGAGTGGAAGCCTAGACATGTGGGATCTGGGGCTTAAATCTGTCCTGATTTGTTCACATTTGGGGGGACCATGCTATCAACTTTGCCTTTTTCTGATGGCTGCTTTCTTCTTTGCTCTCACCGATCTGCAGACAGACATTTTAGCATCTCTCTTGTCTCCAAACCCAGCATCTCTGGCATCTTCTCCATTCTGCTTGCAGTCTCAGGATCTGAGGGCTAGACAGTAGGGGGCCCTGTCTGTATGCCTTGTCCTCAGGTGGGGATGGTGGTTACCCGGAAAGCAGGCGGGCAGCTTGCCTAGACTTTGTTCTCTGTGGGTATTACACTGGCTGCTCCTTCTTACACTTCCCTCGCTTAATAAAAACAGTGTTAACTTTACCCACATTTGTTCTTGGCTTCCACTACCAAACAGCCCTGCCCCACACCCCCAGCCACACGACTGCAGACATTCAGCCGGGCTGTTCTTAATGTCGAGTCTCCCTGGCCCTTGGAGCGCCTTCCCACACATGTCCTTTGGGTGGGCTTCAGCAGATCCCATCTGACTGCCTGGCTACCGAGAGGAGGAACCTGAGAGCGAAGGAGGGAATGAGTGAACTGTCAGCTCCATCCCCTCCCTCCCTTAAGTTACCCTTTAGGCAACTTTGCAAAAAAAAGGAAATTTGAATTTCAAAAGGATTACAGAACATTTCAAACCCACAATCTCCCAGCAGTTTGAAACCTCCTGAAACATTAGCCTGGATCTACTCCCTACCTGGAGTAGAATTGGTGTTCTTGAATAGCTCAGAGGGCTACCATCTTAATTCAGCCTTTCATCACCTCTTCCCTGCCCTGGTGGAATGGTCCTCCCAATCATTCCCCCTGCCTGAAGTGTTCCCCCTCTCTGATCCATTCTCTCTGCCGTTTACAAATTGATCTTACTAAAATGCAGATTTGACCCTGTCACCCCACTACTTAAAGATCGCCAATGGCCCCTGTTGCCATCACAATGCGATATAAAGTCTTCAGTGGGGTGTTTAAAATCCTTCACAGTCTGGTACCCACCTACCTTTCCAGTCTTATTTCATTTTCTTTTCCATCACACACATTCCATTCCAATCAGACTGGCCATGCAGAATATTTTATCTCAGGAGTTGGCTTAATGGTCAAACTCAGCCTGATTGTTTGTTTACCATTTTAAAATACAATAAGACTTTATTTAGAGAATGAATAAGAAAATTTTACTGTCTTTAAATAGAATAAAACTTTGTTTAAAAAAAATAAAAATCATTCTCAGCTCATTAGCTATACCAAAAAAAAGGGGGAGGGCTTGTTTTGCTGACTTCTATTCTATTTCCTGGTCCTCCATGACTGTGTACAAATTGGTTTGTCTTCATCCTCCCAAATCTGGTTCCTCCTCAGAGCTCTAGAGTATTCCTGAGAAGTTGGGTAATTAGCTTGTGCCCATATTCTGGTATGTTTGTCTCCCTCTTGGTTATATAATATTAGCACATCAGTTTTATGGATCTAATTAATATAAAATAGCTTTTAGAAAGGGATATTTACTTTGAATACATAAATGTAAACATATTTTTATGTTTGTAGACATATATGCATACAGACCAGTGATGGCGAACCTTTTAGAGACCAAGTGCCCAAATGGCACCCTCACCCTGTATGTGAGCCTCTGCCTTGCCCCAGAGAGAAGAGGAGGAAGTGCTCCCATTGGGCTGCTGGGCAGAGGGGTGGGTGACACGAGAAATGTCCTCAGGCATAGTGGAGAGGGGGAAGGGAGTGCTCCCGCCTCCAGCACGGCACACGTGCCACAGATTCACCAACATGCATATAGCGCATAAGTAGAAACATTCCCCTGCCTCCCAACCTGTGGGAAAACCGCTTTCCTTTATACTACCCTGGTCTCTTGTGGGGGAGAAGGCTCAGATTTAATGCAGCACTAAAAAGCATTGGTGCCGCCAATTTCGCATCTAAGTGTGGCATCACTTCCAGATGACTCTTTGTCTGAGCCACCATTGGGCTGGGTCCTAAAGATCATTCCTCATTGTATGGGTATTGGACTGGCTACAAAGCTCATTCTGGGCTCCATGCCTATATTCCCGTCTCTAATCTTCGTTACCTAAAATAAAAGAAAAAATGCATGGGAAAAACAACAAAAACAAAAACAAAAACAAAAATCAAGTCTGTATTCATAGACCAAATGTCAGACTCAGATTGGGAGAGTCTATATCAATGATGGCGAGCCTTTTAAAGGTGTAGGTGATGTGAGAAAAGTCTACAGGTGCATGTGGAGAAGGAATGCCCCCTGCCCCTCTGGCTTCCTAGTAATGAACTCTGGAGAACTCTGTGGTGAGGTGATGGCGCACATTCCCACAGAGAGGGCTCTGATGGCCCCCTCTCTGGCTTGTGTGCCATAGGTTCGCCACCATGGGTCTATAGCCATTACTTTTACAGAATTCTCTCCTTGTTCTCATTTGAATGCCAGGCAAAAAGACAAATAAAAAAGGGCCATGATCTGGCCACCTTTAGCCCAATTATCTACTCCCTTCCCCCAGACCCCAACCATCCTGACTATATAGACAATCAAAGTGGCTCCTCTTCCCCACATAGTCAGAAAACTGGAAAACTCAAGAGATCTTTACATGGAGATTTCATCAGTCAAGCACTCTCTGCAGACTCCTAAGGAGTAGATTCATGTTTAATCCTCCATTGTGCCAAAAGCACTCATGCCTCCCTCAGTTCTGCCTGGTAGAATACTTGGCTTCTTGTAGACCACAACTTAGATGTCACCTACTACATGAAATTTTTTTTTGGATACTTCCAGTTCTCAGTGGATAGATAACTCCCTCTTGAAATTACTTTGTATTATATTCAGTTGTTTAAATTGTACACCCACCATAGAATATAAGTTCTTTGAGATCAGGGACCTTCTTTTATTTTAGAATCCTCAGCACCAAGGATATGTCTTATATATAATGGATTTTTTTTAATAAAAAAAGATGCTTGTTGAATGAGTAATGGATAGTTAAATTCTTTCCTTCCTTGCTCCCTATTTTTTTTCTAATTTCTTCTCTGAGCTAGCATTCAAGTCAGTCAAGCTTCCAGTTTCTGGGAAGCACTCCCCCTGCTTTCTGGGTAAATTAATACCTAGGAGGTCTCCACTACAGAATAAATACTTAAATTCAACCAGAGACATGAATAAGTGTAATTAATCTGAAAATGTTCTGTCTTCTGGTTCCCCTTCCCACCTCCAACCCTCTTTCAATCTCATAAATGGCCTCTCCTTATTATGAATTTATATAATCTTGTTCACAGTCTCTCTTGGACAAAAATCAAGCTTTCTCTTTCATAGGCTCTCAGTCAGCTAAGAGCTCAGAGTTTATCTAGTGTACCCCTAACTGACTTAGTATGCTCCTGAGTCTTATGTCACATATCTAACAAGTACTTACCCAGCCTTCTCTTGAAGACCTCCAATGAGAGGCTATTGACTTCTTTCAAGGATAGTCTTTTCCATGCTAAAATAAATCCAATAGGAAATTTCTCCTAATATGGAATGAAAAAAATATATTTCTCAGGTACTTTCTCTCTTTGCTTTCAGTCTTATCCTCTTGGGCCAAACAGACCAATTCTAATTCTCCTTATATATCACTTCCCAAATACTTGATGACAATTCCTATGTCCCCTTCAAGCTTTCTCTGAGGTAAACATGTCATTCCTTCACCCAGTCAATCAGTATTTTTTAAGCACCACACTAAGTGCAGGGGGTACAAAGAAAGGCAAAAAATAGCCTCTGCTCTCAAGGAGCTCACTGTCTAAAAAGGAAGACAACATACAAACAATTAATGACAAACAATTCTAAATAATTAACAATGGAAAGAACTAGCATTAATGGGATTTAGGAGAGGCTTCTTAAAGAAAGGTGGACTTTAACTGGGATTTGAAGAAAGGGGAGTTAGGGCTCAGAAATGAGAAAGGAGAGAATTCTAGTAATGACAGAGTAAAAATTTGGAGATTTGGGATATGGAACATTTTGCTAGAGGAACGATAAGACCAGGGTCCCTGAATCTGAATATATGGGAGTGTGTGCAATATTAGAAAATTAAAAATGTAGAAAGGAGCCAGATTATGAAGGACTTATAAAAACTATTAGAGGATTTTATACTTGGGAGACAATAGAGAGCCACTGGAGTTTTTTGAATAGAGAGTAGGGTGGGTTTGTGGTAGTGATGTTAGACTTGTACTTTAGTAAGATGAATCTGACAGTCTAGGGGAAGATGGATCAGAAGAAGGAGCAGGAGAGACTTGAGGCAAGGAGACCAGATGGTAGTCTATGTAATAATTGAGGTTTGAGATGATGAGGATCTATAACAAGGTGTTTGTATGAGAAGAGAGAAGGGATGTAGAAGAGTTGTTGATGAAGAGAAGTAAAAAACAACAGTACTTGACAATATATTGGATTAAGGAATCAAGGACTTGCAAACCTAGATAATCAGGAAGAAGGGTGGGATAACCTCAAGAGGAGGGTTCAGAGGGAAGAGGGAAAGGTTTTAGGTGAAGGAAAATGAGTTCTGTTTTGGACATGTTGAGTTTAAGTGGTCTATTAGACATTTAGCTCAACTGCTAACAGATAATTGGAGATGTAAGTTTGGAGGTCAGCAGACAGGATAGGACTAGACAAATAAATCTGAGAATCATCTGCACAGAGATGATAATTGAGTCCACGGGAGCTGATGAGACCATTACATGAAACAGTATATAGAGAGAAAAGAAGAGCACTCAACCCAGAGTCTTGGGGGACACCCAGGATTAATGGTCAGATTAATAGGAAGAGGACTAGTTAAGAGTAGTTTCACAAAAATCTAGAGAAAAGAATACATTAAGGAGAAGACAGTGACAGTGTCAAAGGCTACAGGGAGGTCAAGAAGGATGCACATTAATAAAAGGCTATTAGATTTAGAAATCAAGAGATCACTAATAACTTTGGAGAGGGGAGTTTCAGTTGAATAATGAGATTATAAGTCCAACTAAGAAGAGAAAGGAAAGAAGGAAGAGAAAAGGGAGTGGAGACCTTAATTGCAGATGGCATTCTTGAGGAGTTGAAGTTGAAAAGAGAGATATAGGATGATTATTTGCAGGAATAAATGGACCAAGTGAAATTTTTTGAGGAGGAGAGAAACATGGATATATTTACAGGAAATAGGAAACAGAATAGGAAAAAATAGTGGGGATGATAAAGGGACAGCCTACTGGAGAAGATGAAAAAGAATGGGATCACTTGTACATGTAGAACAGTTTCCTTTGGCAAGGAGAAGGGCTACATGAGAAAACAGTCCCTTTTTGCATATGCATTTCCCTCATTCTCCTGTTTACTCTCCTTCAGATGCTTTCCAATTTCTCAATGGACTTGCTAAAATATGGTGCCCAAAATAGAATTTGATATTTGGATATTGGCTGGTCTTTTTCTGAATACATGTAGGCAGAAATAAGAGGGACTATCATCCCTTTTATTCTGGATCCTGTCCTATCCTATCTTATCCCATTCCATATAATCAGTCTTTTTGTGCTATCTTAATGTGCTGATCATTCATACTGGGTTCAATAAGATACCCAGATAATTTTCTGATGAATAGTAATTTATTTATCTTTTATACTGTCTTATATTTAAGAAGCTGATTATTTTATTTAAAATTAAAAGAATATTTTCCCATGGTTAACATGATTCATGTTGTCTACCTTCCTTCTTCCATCCCACCTCCCAGAGTTAACAAGCCATTCCACTGGGTTATATATGTATTATCACTCAAAACCAATTTCCATATTATTCATTTTTGTAATAGAGTAACCTTTTAAAATCAAAACCCCAAATCATATACCTATATAAACAGGTGATGAATCATATGTTTTCTCCTGCATTTCTACTCCCACAGTTCTTTCTCTAGCTGTAGGTAGCATTCTTTCTTATAAGTCTCTCAGCATTGTCCTGGTTCATTGCATTGCTATTAGTAGCAAAATCTTTTTGATCTTCCCATAATGTTTTAGTTACTGTGTACAATGTTCTCTTGGTTCTTCTTATTTCACTCCACATCAGTTCATGTAGGTCTTTCCAGTTCTTATAGAATTCAAGTGGTTCATTATTCCTTACAGCACAATAGTATTCCATCACCATCTTATACCACAATTTGTTCAGACATTCCCCAATCGAGGGACACTTCCTCATTTTCCAATTTTTGCTATCACATAAATTTTTGTACAAACAGGTTCATCACCATTTTTTATCTCTTTGGGGGTGCAAACCTAGTAACGGCATTGCTGGATCAAAGAACATGCATTATTTTAAAGCCTTTTGAGCATAATTACAAATTGCCTTCTAGAATTGTTAGCAGAACTCTAACAGCAGTACATAAGTGTCCCAATTTTGCCATATCCCCCCCAACATTTATTATTTTTCTTTTTTTGTCATATTAGCCAGTCTTCTAGGTGTGAGTTAGTATCTCAGAGATGTTTTGATTTGCATTTCTTTAATCAGGAGAGATTTAGAACACTTTTTCATATGATTATTGATAGTTTTGATTTCTTCATCTGAAAACTGCCTATTCATATCCCTTGATGATTTGTCAATTGGGGAATGACTTGGTTTCTTATACATTTGACTTATTTCTTTACATATTTAGAAATTAGACCTTTATCAGAGACATATGTTATAAAATATTTTCCACAATTTGTCGCTTCTCTTCTAATTTTTTTTTGCATTGGTTTTGTTTGTATAAAACCTTTTTAATTTAGATCTAAATTATTCATTTAATACCTTGTAATGTTCTCTAGCTCCTTAAATTCTTTCCTTCTTCATAGATCTGACAGGTATACTATTCTAGGTTCACCTAATTTACTTATAATATCACTTTTAAGTCATATACCCATTTTGAACTTGTCTTGGTCGAGGGTATGGGATATTGACCGTTACCTAATTTTTGCCATATTCTTGCACATTTTCCCAGAGGTTTTTTGTCAAAGAGTGAGTTTTTATCCCCAAAGCTGGGATCTTTGGGTTTATCAAACACTAGATTGCTGAGGTCATTTACCCTTAGTCTATTCCATTGATCCACATTTCTATCTCTTAGTCAGAACCAGATTGTTTTGATGATTACTGAGAAGCTGATTCTTTATATCCAAGTGTAGACTTCCCATTTATTATTATTGAATTTTATCATATCAGCATTTATGAATTATTTGTAAGTTTGTTAATCACAAATTCAAAAATGTTGTAGGATAGATATATGAACTATGATCTTTTTACTATCCTCCTGGTAATTAAGTAACTTGGAAGGTTGGGTATTTGGGTTTCAATCTATCTCTAGTAACATAATGATTTTGATTTAGCATTGATGTGGAAGCTCTTGAGTATTTCTTTGGACTTTCCATTATCAATTCAGCATCCAAGCAGCATTAAAATAAAGTGTTACTGTAAGAAGCCCTATCTGCCTAAACATTTCTCAGAAGAGCACTGTATGCTCGACGGGCTAGATGTTCAACCTTCCCATTTTCATGAGTAAGAAAAAAAAGCCCCAACCCTCTGGAACTGAAGCTTTTTAATTGATTATAAAAACAGCAGAGAACATAGCAGTGGGGATTGTTGGCAAGGCTTTAGAGCAAGTGGCAAATCATTGCATATTCATTTGCTTCTCATTGGCCAAGATGAATCCTCTTTTGGTATTCAAACAAATGTGCTGCGAAGTTGTGGAGAGCAAGGTTTCACAACTTTTCCTGGCTAGAGGCCTGAGTAGTTTCTAGGTGAAGTGATGGAGGGCCAGAAACTGGTGGCAAAATATCATAGCTGGGAGTTGAGACTTTAGCATACTGAAACAATTCCTGGAGAATGGAAAACCCAAACTGTTTCATTTGGAAATGCAGGGAGTGGGAAGTTAGGTGATAATCACAAAAAGAATGGTGGGCTTTTTTTCCTAGAGAAGATTTTTCCCCAGGAGTGGATATAATAATTGTTCAAATATATGCAGAGCTGCCATTTTGAAAAGGGATTAATTTTAGTGTGCTTAGTCCCAGAAGGTAGAAATGGGAGCAATGAAGAAAAGCTGCAAAGATCAAACTTAGAAATGAGGTAAAGATGAATTTCCTAATATGTAGAGCTGTACCAAAGTAGAGTAGAATTGGGAGGTAGTGAGTTTCCCTTCCTGGGGAGACTCCAAGCAAAGACTAGTTTATAGAGGGAATTATTTTTTAGGCATGAGATAGGTTGTTTAGTTTTCCTGTTATCTTTTAAGTAAGTCATACCCCATCAGGTCTTTGATCATCTCTTTCTATAACCAGAAACAGTCTCCTTGCCACCATGTTCTGTACAAACTCTTTCCATCCTTTGAGGCTCAGTTTAAACCCTATTTCCTTCTTGAAGTCCTCCCTGAGAACTTAATCCAGATGAGTTTTGAATTTCTATTGCATAGACAATCCATATAGCTAAGTATTTCATCATTTCATGTATATGAATCTAGAATCCCTAAATACAATGTCATTTTTCTTTACCTTCCATAATACCTTTACACAATCCAGTGCATGTCTGAGCTCAATATGGATGTGAATCATTCATTGACCAATGAAATCACAGATTCCCCCAAAAGTTGTTGTAAATATATTCATAATAGCAAAACTGTAAGAGAGGATGACAAAGTTATTTGGGACTTAGTGGTATTGTTGGTGCTTGTAGAGCATTTCCGGGCTTGGGGCCTTAGTTTTCTAATCTGTAAAATGGGGTTATGTGGTAGGTTAAAAGTCTGAGGATGTTCTTGTGCTAACTTCTATATTTCTGTGATCTGGGATTCTCTTACTTCAAATGAGAACCCTGACTTATAAAATTAAGTTGTAGAATAGAGGTTTCTGGCCAATTATAAAAACTTTAAAAAATGAGTAACTGAATAAAAAGAGAGGAACCAAAAAGCACACCATACACATAAACCAGTTCTAGGAAGTATATTGTATACTACACAATAAAATAGAATATAAAGAAAAAATTAAGACCACAAAAGTCTGGAAAAACCGAATTGCATCTAGGAATTCCTCTCTGTCAAAACTATAATTTAAGAAACTCTGGATCATTGGGAGACTTATCTAACTCTACCAATCTATGTCAAAGAAATTTTTCTTAATGAGCAATTTTGAGCAAAATCTTATTTGATACAAATAGAACTGTAACAGATAAATCTCATCAGTTCTTTTGTATTATAGATGAGGATACTGCAGCTCAAAGAAGTTAATGAATTATCCAAGGTCACATAGCTCAAAAAATCAGTATAACCAAAATTTCCACCATGTTAACTGATTTTTGATCCGATAACCTTTCCATTGTACTGTGATGCTTCTTTCTTGGGAGAAGACACAACAGTTTCAATGTGGGTGGGTGGTGGGAAGGAGAGACAGAAATAGAATTTGTCCTCTCGATATCCTCCTTCTAAAAGCCACTCTTTCTGCACAAAAGGGTCCATAGAAAGTGAAGCAGGACAGGGTTGTGCTGATAAATGTTTAACAATAGGCTCTCTGAAAAAAAAATTTACTCATGATACACTTTTAGCTTGATCTACATTTTTTCTATCACTTTCTTAACTCTTGAAATCAACAGAATAATAAATCAAACTCTGATGTACAGTGTTTGCCAATTTCTGAAGTGTAAATGCTCACACTGAAAATTCAAAAATTGGCTCTTCCAAGCATATGTGAGCTGGCTCCAG
Source organism: Gracilinanus agilis (assembly GCF_016433145.1). NCBI lineage: Eukaryota > Metazoa > Chordata > Mammalia > Didelphimorphia > Didelphidae > Gracilinanus > Gracilinanus agilis. The sequence goes on along the minus strand of NC_058132.1, from coordinate 619,377,209 downwards.
CATACCCTTGCATAAGACTTCAGGTCTGCAGGTACTGAAGACAAACAACTTGCCCTTTTCCCAGCCTCTAAGTGGATTTCAGTTATTTAGAGATACCGGATGGTGCTTTTTACCCCATTTCCCCTATGCTGAGGGTAAGGATGGGCACGATTTACTTGCCTATATGTTATGACTTCAAAGGTGACAGATAGGTGACCTTATGCACAAAAATATATTTTAAAAAAACAGCCTTCCACTGGCTAGCTGATGCCTGAAATACTAGTTTCATTTCTTTAGCTTAAGTACAAAGGGTTTTCAAATGAAAATCCTCCTAGAATGGAGTAACACTGTAAGCTACAAGCAGGCATTTATACCTTAGTTTGAAGAAAGGCTCTTTAAACAAACTTTTTTGGCAAGGTTAGAAACTAGTAGAAGAGAAATGGAAGCAGAACCTTTGATAATTTGCCCCATATAGCTCTGAGGACCATTAATTAAATAAAAGGCTATTGGGAAGGAGAAATAATAATGGTTGGTCAAAGATTAATTTCACCTAATTCAGAATTGGGCCACTCCTATTCAGGTAACCTCTGCTCCTAGCAGAGGGGAAAAGGTGTAGGCGTCCAGAAGCTCTGTTTTAATTTTCCCCTTCCCTTGTCTGTCCATACTAGAATCAGATCATCATTAATAGTCCTGGTAATAATAATCAAGCTAAGAAAACCAGGTTTTTCTCAGGGTCAGAAGATTTTCCTCATTCTTAAAGGCTGGAGCATGGGCAGATGGGTGGTAGGTGGTTTCTACCAGATGTAGCAACTGAAAAACTGGAGGCTTTTGATTTTGCTGAGCAGTTTGTGAGTACAGTCATTAGTCGAGGCTGGTAGGTTTTTCAAATCCATCTGCTGAGATGACATTAACTATGCTGCCTTTTTTCCGTTTCCTTATTCACAATGTTTGAGTGGGTATGGTGGAGGCATCCACCTTCAGTATTCAGTGGTTTGGGAGATGATGATCCCAACCCACCTTCAAAAACATCCAAGAAAATTTTGAAATAAAGTTCTAGGGAATTAGAAAGAGTATGTAGCAGGACTCCCAGAGCTAGTGGAAAATAGAGACATTTCTATTCTGGCTTTTCATGCTATGATCTAAAGGAAAAAAAACACAATGGAGTAGAAGCCAGGAAATATCATCCTAGTTCTGGATCTGTATTTCTTAGCTATGTGACCTTGGACAAGTCCCTTCATCTTTCTGGGCCTCTCTTGCCTCACCTATAAAATGAAGGGCAGTGGCACAGTTGATAGAATGCCAGCCCTGGACTCAGACTCATCTGCCCAAGTTCAAATCCAGCCTCAGACATTTACTAGCTGTGTGACCCTGGGCAAATCACCCAACCCTATTTGCCTCTGATTTCTCATCTATGAAATCAGCTGGAAAAAGAAAGAGAAAACCACTTCAGTATCTTTTCCAAAAAAACCCCAGATGGGGTCACGAAGTGTTGAACATGATTGAAATGTCTGAATAACGACAAAATGAAAGGGTTTAATCAGAGGATCATTAAGATCCCTTCCAACTTTAATATTCTGTGACCCTCTCCAAGACTGGAAACCACACTTCCAACTGAAGCTGGATTTTACTATGGGTATTGATCATAGAGAACCTGAGAATGTGGAAACACTGTCATATGGAAGATAGACTAGACTTATCCTTTTCAGCATGAGAAGGGAGGAAAGAGTATGTAGACTGCAAAGAGGGAAATATAGGCATGATCACAGGATAAGCTTCTTAACAATTAGAGCTGTCCAAAATGGGAATGGGAGTTCTTCATATAGTTCCCTGATGACCGTTCATCAGATATGCTATAATAGGGAGTTCTTTTATTTATGTGGGTTGTTCTAAATCAGTGGTGGCAAATTCAAATAGAACCCAGGGCCATTAAACTGTATGTAAGGATCCCTGGAGACCACAGGGACTTAGGAAATCAGAGGCTCCTTGGCTGAGCTGTTGGGACAATGGTTCAAAGATGGCTGCAAAGAGGGAAACACTGACCTTATCTTGCTGCAGCTAAGTCAGCAAGGAACAGATAGGTGGAATCAGGCACCAGCAGTTGGCTCCAGCAATGAATCTCATTTCCATAGCATCACCCTGTATCCCTTTCCCTCTGATCTTTATCACCACTCCTCCAGTTCTCCTGCACAAAATCATTTGCTCTCCTGTACCCCCAGCACAAAGGTCCTGTTGTTCCTTGTAGTAGTAGCTGAATTATTTGGGGTTATATAGCACTGGGTTTCTGACTAAGTCTACTATCCGCAAGGCTTGACTCTGTAGTTGCTCCTACAGGATTCTCTGATAGAAGACTATTTCATTTCACAAGTCATTTTTTTTTCTTTTCTTCCAAAAGGTTTTTCTTTTGGATTTTTAGGGTATAACTTTTTAGAAGACCCTTGGCATTGTTTTAGGGAAGAAGAAATGAGCTTCACTAAAAGAAAAATCATACCCTCAGCTTCTGATTATTTTTTATGAAGTCACTGATTATGATCAACTCATTGATTATTATCCAGAATTGTAGAGAAATCGACATGGAGGGCTGAAGAGAGGAGGGACAGAGCCAGAAACAAGAGATAAAGAGCCAGAGAGAGACAGAGACCAAGCTAATTCTCAGTGTTAAGAAAACTCTAAAATCTTTGATATAGTTGTGACTTTGCTGTTGTTGTTTTAAACAGAATGTGTTAGACAGTGTTAGCTAATTGCCTTGGGGTATGGATACTGGCCAACCACCCAACCTCAGGCTATTAGGTCTATCAATCCTCCTTGACTCAGGACTTCATATGTTGGTAACTTGCCAGTGAGGCGAGAAAGGGATGGGCATGGAACAAATTTAACTTCATTGTTCTGAGAAAGCCAATTTATATGAAACACCTGGAGGAAAACCATAAGAAACCACAAACCTCAAAATCATTAATATTTCAATCCCACCCAGCTCTACATATCCTTCTGATTAACTTCTGGCAACACTGTCTCTGAAATTGCCTTGAAGAGATAGTATCCTTATGATAATTAAGTAAGTCCCCCCTCAACCTCCAAACTTGATCCTACCCACCCACCCTTTTCTCTGCCTGTTCTCCCTCACCTGCTATCTCTTCTTTCCCCCTCTCTCCCCATTTCCCCACTCTCTATCTTTGTGTCCTCTTTATCTTTCCTCTTTATCTTTATTTTTATCTTTCCATTCCTCTTTAATCAGCAATGCCCAGAACTTGATTGGTCCAGGGCCCCTACTGGTTTCCTTAGCTGCATCTACCTGTGTTCCCATATTGGTCTATGGATCCAAAGCATTCCTATATCCCTGGGCTCTGAAAATCTATAAAAATAACATTATCCTTCTTTTAGGTATTTTAAAGATCTTATAATTTCCACCCCCACCAATCAGTCATTCCTCAATGTGCATTTATAAGGAATTAGTTGGCTTTTTCCCATGTTCTTTATCTTTTCGTCTTGTGAATCTCCTATTTCTATTGAATCTCCTCAGTTGTTATTCTACAACCAGTGAATTCCATTTGGGAAAGATATAGATGTCTCAGTCCTAGAATTTCCTTCCCTATTCCTTAGCTTAGTATAGATTACCCACCCCCATCAATTTGAAAGGAGGGGTACTTCTTTTACTATTATTTCATCCAGAAAAGCCCTAGAACTGAGGAAGAAATATGCCTGTCTCTTGGCTCCCTAGATGAGAAAAACACTTTTTATCTCATTCTTATCAAGAATTCTTCTTTATTTCCAGCCTTAAGAAACTTGCTATTACTTCATTCATTTTTCTTGGATCCCTCAGTCAATAAACATTTATTATACACTTACTATGCACCAAGGATGGTGCTAAAAGCTGGGAAACAAAAGCATACCTTTTACTGATACTCATTAGGGGGTCTTCCAGAAGTGGTAGTGGGTTCATCCTCTCTGGAGGTCTTCTAGCAAAGTCTCAGAGGCACTGTGTTGTGTTGTGTGCAGGACAAAAAATAGCTAGTTGGTAGTTGTTATTGAAGATAATCTTGTTTAAGTTCAGTTTGGACTGGAGGTCACTGAGATCTCTTCCAGTTTGGAGAATCTATAATTCAGAATATTGTGTATTCTAAATATAGAACAGGTCATAACTCATCTGGTGATGTCAAAGTTCAGACCTTTCGATTTTAACTCTGTCCATTCCAGTTTTGGCAACCTCCGTGGTTATTCTTTGAAGAAAGGTTTCTTTTGAATTCCTATCTTATTGTTAATTTAAGTCAAGCTTTCTCTCTCCTAGAGATAGTGTCATTTTAAGACATTTAAAATTGTGAAACGAAAGATTTTGTTCATCAGTAAAAGCATTGAAGGCTTAACTTAGGGAAAGAAGTATTTTTGCTACATAGAACTTAATAGCTTCTGTTAACACAGGAGAAATATTCAAATTGAGCATACCCCTATTTGATTGAGACAAGCCCGTTCTTTATGTAAATGTAGTTGCTTTGTATTAATATAGGCATTATAGTCATATACTCAGAAGAACTCTGGAATTGGAGTCAGACAACCCAGGTTTAAATCCTAGGATTTTAATATACTCCCTGGGTGGCCTTAGGCAAAGCATTTCCTTGCTCTGCGCCCAAAGCTCATTTTGCAATAAAGGGTTTGGGCTAGATGGTTCTAATCTTCTTGCGAATTCTAAGCCTATGAAATCTGTATTTGGGCTATAGATTTGAACTACATAGGTGATGCCCTGGGCTGTATTCTTAGATACATTAAAAAAAAGAGAGAGAATCCTGTTTTTCACTTGCAAAGAGGTGAATATGCATTATTAAATACTGTCTTAATAAATCCTGCTCTGAATGGTTAGATTGTATAAAGGAGGATGTAGCCTGAGAACTTTCTCTGCTAGAGGCTTATCGTTATATAATTCAGGAGAACCAACTTCTAGGTAGTCTGTCAGCAAGCAAACATATTAAGTGCTTACTATGTTACTGTGCTAAACTAAATATATGGGAGGGAAAAAGATAGTTCCTCCACTCAAGGAACTTATATTCAAATGAGAATATCACTAGGACCAACACAGATACTCTTCTCTCAGGCACCAGACTCATACTACTACAGCACAAGTTTTCTAGTGTTTTCTACCACTTTAAAGGTCTTCCAGTAAAGGTCAGGGGATGGATAATTGTCTGAAGACCATTCAAGTTAACTTCAGAAAATGTCATCACTAAAATCAGATTGCTAGATAGGGACTTTTTTTGGGGGTCTGTGTCAACTCATGAGAGATTTTCTACTCAGGTGTGGAAGGAGCTATTATCTTCCTGGGAGGAAGGAATACCTAAAGTGTAAGGATCTCAGTTTACACACACACACACACACACACACACACACACACACACACACACACACACACACTTACAGTAGGACCTCATTTTAAGTGACCCATACATTCCAAGACCCTTCATGTAAGTTGAAAAGTGAGCAGTGTAATAGCAAACTCCATTCTCTAAAATGTATTTCTTTTATTTTCTTGTAATTTTTAAAGTTTTTATTTTAAATATTTCCCATAGTTACATGTTTCATGTTCTTTCCCTCTCCTCCAAACTGCCCTTACCCTCCTTAGCTGACGCACAATTCCATGGGGTTTTTACATGTATCACTGATCAAGACCTAATTCCCTATTATTGATAGTTGGACTAGAGTTATCGTTAGTTTCTACATCCCCAATAATATCCCCATCAACCCATGTGTTCAAATAGTTGTTTTTCTTCTGTGTTTCTCCTCCCACAGTTCTTCCTCTGAGTGTGGCTAATTTTCTTTCTCATAAGTCCCTCAGCCTTGCTCTGGATCCTTGCATTGCTGCTAGGAGAGAAGTCCATTATGTAAAACGTATTTCTTATATGAATATACCTAGGCATTTTATAACTTTTCCTAGAATTATCCGAGCTATAGGCATCACTACTCTTGTACTGGGGGGATCATCATTAGTAATTAAATAGCATTAATGAAATAAAGAGAAACATTGCACTGACAGGGATACAACTTGTCACAAGTGAGAACTCTGGACAGCGACTGATGTGGGAGCTAATGTGCTACTACACAAAACAATGTAATGATTCACACTAACACTTCTCAGAGCTGAATGAGCCTTATTGAGTGAATTGCTGGGAGACTTTATGGCCCTTAGGAAAATGGCATGGATTTAGCCTATAATTAAAAAAGCTTTCTTTTC
>NC_058132.1:619347273-619370707 GCF_016433145.1 Gracilinanus agilis | reverse complement strand
AGATATTTCAATATATTATATAATATAGATAAGATATTATAAAAGATAGAAGATATAGAAGATATAGAAGATATAATATTTCAATATGTTATATAAGATATAACTATATTTATATCACATACATGAAACAAACATATGTATGTGTGCATTATATGATATATACACCTGTGCATAGATCCCAACTCATACACATATGTAGTGTTCATGTATATACACATGCATGAGTGTGCATGCATACACATATGCATTGTGCACATGCATTTTTTGGACACAGCTATTTCATGCATGCATGTATATACATGATAAATGCCCATTCAGCAACATTCATTTATGTATATGTATGCATATGCATATTTCACATGTATTTCATGTGTATGGATATATAGGTTTTATTTGTGTATAATTCAATGTAGGTATAAGCAAATGCATGCAGAGTTCACATGTGTGGATATGTATGCATGCGCATATTTGTATACATAGGATGTATACACATACATATGATTATGTCTGTCAATGATGCCTTTGAGCAACTTGTTCCTAGTTTAGACTCTCATCAATGTACATTTAGCCAGAATGTGTGCAATTTAAATCCTTTTCTCCCCCTTCTGTTCTCTGTGGAGATGGAAAACAGCTGGATAGCATGCTCTGTATAATAATCCAGGGACCCTGACTGCCCTAACCCTTCCCCATAGGCTATATCTGACACATCTGTCATTTTTATTATTATTATCATTATCATTATTATTTCGATATTTGTTTTGGATGGAAAAAATTTCATCTGTGTAGTTTACTGATAGTAAGTGAAATCATGGTCCAAGTTTCTGTACAGAAAAAGATTAATCTGTTGGGAGCTGCCCTTGTTTAGTTAGACATGGTTCACACCTACTGGTTGTCTCCTAGCAACCCAGTACTTGCCCTCCATTACAGTGGATGGTCATTTTGTTCCATCTTCCTTTCCTTTCCTTTTGGAGTGTATGAGAAGTAACCAGGCTGGAAAATTTTATAAGCATATGTAGCTAGATGGAGGGAAATGAAAGGCCAGAGAGAGGAGGTCTAAGTCACTGGAACACCTAAATATCTTCCAGGAATAGCAAGAACATGAGGCAGATTCCTATGGAGGCTTAGCTAAAGAAAGTGTGACTTACAAAAACAAAAACTGATATTATATATTGTATTAAATTTTTACTTATTTTTTAAACATTTGCTATTTATATTGTAATCATGTTTGGGTCAAAATGGGAAGTTTAAATTTTTTAAAATTTTATTGATTAATTATGAAAACTTTTCTATGGTTACATGATTCATATTCTTTCCCTCCCCTCCTCCCTTCCCCCTACTGTAGCCAATGAGCAATTCCACTAGGTATTACATGTGTTATTGATGAAGACTTATTCCATATTATTGATATTTGCACTAGGGTGATCATTTAGAGTCTATTACCCCAATCATATATCCCCATTGACCCATGTGGTCAAGCAGTTGTTTTTCTTTTGTGTTTCTGCTCCCACAGTTCTTTCTCTGGATGTGGATAGTTCTTTCTCATAAGTCCATAAGAAATGTTTTGGATCATTGCTTTGTTTCTAGTAGAGAAGTCCATTACATTTGATTTTACCACAGTGATTCAGCCTCTGTGTACAATGTTCTCTTGGTTTTGCTCCTTTCACTCTGCATCAATTCCTGGAGATCATTCCAGTTCACATGGAATTCCTCCAGTTCATTATTAAAATGGGAAGTTTTATAAGATATGAATTTGATACCTCTGATGAGATGATCTCGAAGATCCTTTATAACTCTGAATTTGCAATTCTGTCATTCCATGACTTCCATATTGAGAGTTTAAAAAAATCTGTATTATCATCAATTTGTGACTTTTTTCTGAGTATAGTCATCTTATTGATACAGACAATCATTGCTTTGCAACTTCAAGACTTAAGACAGTTGCTAGCTGTTTGTTTAAACAATTGACTCAGGTTCTGTGCACACCCAGACTGGGTTGCAGGTGTGAATTGAACCTGATTCTCCCTCACAATCTCTTCATTTACAATTCTAGGTCTCTCTCTGCAATTTATAGTTTTGGTGGTGACTGTTGACAACCAGAGTGTGTATATACTTTATTATATATTGCTCAATACAGAGAAATCCACTTACACAACTTTGAATGCAGAAAATTGATTCATGGTATATCACAAAGAATTGACCTGAGAGCAAGGATAACCTGAGTTCACTATCCACTTCTGACTGGTATAGAATGTGGATCCCTAGGTAAATCACTATCCTCTCAGTTATTGCTATTTACTACTAAAACTAAAAGCTACTAAAGAGATTCTGACTTGCATCAATAAAGGAATTTTCCTCAAGGAAGGTGTTTTGGTTTGGAAAGTCATAAGCTTAATAAATGTAATAGTAAGGGTATTCATTGATATGCTTTTTCCATTCCCAGGAAAGAGGTAGAAGATGGAAGTGAGGTGAAGTTTTATATGGGACTTTTGCTATGGCAAGGGAGAAAAATGTCTGGCGTGAACATGAGCATGCATGGTACCAGGAAATTCAGAGTTTATGCTTCAGTTTCTCCTTGGCATAGTCTCTGAAGGTCTACTTGAAGATGGGGTGGGGTGAAAGAGTGTGTTAATATAATTTAAGCAGCTAAAATTTAACAATACTAAAAAGAGGCACTTTTATTAATAAGGATAGAGAATGAATTGATTTTCTCTGCCCATCCATCATAGAAGATCATTTTGACAGGCAGAGTAAAAAATTTTTGGCCTTTTTTCCCTTCATTATTCTTATTCTATTCCATGCCTTTCTCTCCAATCCCAGATAAAGAAAACTATAATTCAGCTTGTACTATTGACTTTGGGTATGTTAATTTCTTTGCGCCTCAGTTTCTTTATTTGTGAATTGAGAGGACTGGTCTAAATGTTCTATAAGCCCCCTTCCAGTTTTAACATTTCATGAATCTGCTATGATTCCCTGAATTCCCCTGTCTTGTTCAGGAATAGTTTTTTTGAGAAGAGGATCCATTAAATAGGAAAGGAGAGATTTACCAGACCAGGGGGAAGAGGAAAATCACTTAGACATAATTACTCCAAACTCATCACTTACCCCCCCACACATACACATATCCCATATATCCTTCCCCACTAGCTTTTAATTTCAGATATACACTAAAATTGTACAACTGAACAAAAATTAAGGTAGGCATTGCCTATGAAGTAGGGGCTACATATGTTGTGCAACATTACTTGTTCTTTTTTCAGTTGAAGTCTCCTTAAAACTTGTAGATAGCACAAAAATGTGCTTGGAGGACAATGGTAGTCTCATATGCCTTTGTATTATTTGAAGGAAAATAACTTTTCTTGTACATTATGTTGCAATAAACTGACACCATACTCATTCATGGCTCAGGAAAGAATTAAGAGTAGCTGGTATTCTGTCATTCACACAGTAGGCTTGCCTACCTTGTTTGGGAGGTGTCTATCTCCAAAGACAAAGTGACTGTACATTTCATTTTTCAATATTATAAAAGAATTTTACTGATAAACATATTTGACCAGGCCATTATGCAGCTCAAAAAGTCCCTAACATTTCTGTACTCATTATAGAATAAAATATAAACACCTCAATTCAACATTTAATCTACATTTTCATTGACTTGACTTATTTAGGCTTAATTCACATTATAATCTTTTATGAGCATCATTTGGTTGACCATGCCTACTCCAAGGAATCAGGATGCTGAAGATGAAAGGTCCCTGGCCAGGAAGAAATCCCCTCTCCATTTCTCAGGACTTTTTTGCTTTGACTTTGGGACTGACATTGGAGGCTACTGTGGTCCATACACCAGCCCCTCCCATCCTATTGGATTGTGAGAAGGAAAGAGGCAGCTTGGAGACCTTAAAGGGAAAATTCTTCACTAAGGGAAGCCCCATGAAATGTTCAGTGCTGTATTCTTTTTTTTTAATCCTTTTTTCTACATTCTGTGCATTTTGTCTGTGTCCTTGGCCACTGCTAGAAGGTCCTCATTTCTCCATTCCATCTATTTGCTTTCACCTCTTATTCTTTAACACTCATATCTCTTAAGGGAATTAAAAGGGATCAAGAAGAGTGTTAAATCCCTGTAGTGTCCTTTCCATTGGTTGGGTTCCTCCTTTGCTGCTTGCTACACTTTTCTAACTCTATACCACTTTCACATTTTTAGCATATAGTTCCAAATTACAGAATCATTGTACTAATTCGTAGCTTCACCTATCATCCACCAGTGAGTGTGTACCTGTCCTCTCATAGTCCTTTCAACCACTGTCATTTTCATCTTTTGTCAAATTAGCCATTTGAGAGGTATAAGGTAGAATTTCAAAGTTCTTTCACTTTGCACTTCTTTCATTGTTTATGATTTGAAACCAACTTCATATGGTTGCAGATAATTTGAATTTCTTTTTCATTTTGAAAACTGCTTATTCATATCTTTTGATCAGTTATCTCTTAAGATGACTATATTACTTTTCATTTTTGTATCACTGGAAACTCTCATAGTGTCTTATACATATTAGACATTTAAAAAATGTCTCTTGAATCAAATCAAATGGACATTCTAAGTGGATTCTCTTTACTGGCTGGAAGGTATTCTGGAAAATTTAGTACCTTACCTAGAATGGGAGCTGTTTGCTGCAAAGCGCAGCACATGTTTCACCTACATGAAGTCTTTCTTCATATCTTTAGCCACTGATATTTCACTGCCCCATCATTCCCAATATTTATTTTGTATCTATCTGTATAATTATAAGTTACCTACCTTGGATCATTGAGGAAAACGTCTATTTGATTTTTAGATTAGTATTCCCAGTGTCTAGGACAGTTCTTGGCACATAGTGGGAGCTTAATAAGTACTTATTAATTGATTGTTGGCAATGATAGAAGGAAAATTGCTACTGGTAAGAATTTTTGATATGTTTCCTTCCTAATAATTGTCTAGCCTAAAAATAAACTTGGAGAGTATTCTCTTCCTGTCTGCTTGCCTAAAGCAAAAAAATTAGAGGAGGATAGATTCATATTCTCTGACTGTAGTGGAATGAGTGCTGGACTTAAAGTAACCTAATAAGTGAATTCTTGAGAGGCAGTATTTCTTAATTTTTATGTTAGTTTATTAATTGGCCACTCAAGAAAATCTAAAATGCCCAGTAGATTGCCTTTATAATTCAAATGGGTCTGGATTTAGCAAAGAGTAAGTTCTTGTGATGCAGTTCAATATTTACCCCTTGAGATATCACTACTCAGTTCCTTCCCAAGACATCCCTGATTGAAAAATTGTCATTGAGAAGGTGGACTTAAACATCTCAACTCCTCCCTCATTACATTTCTCCTTTTTTATCCTTTAACCATTTATCAATTGAGGAATAACTCTTTTAAAAAAATAAATCTGACTCAGTTCTCCAAAATATTGAGAAATGAGGCCTTTATAAATTTCTTATATTACTTCGTTGTCCATAGACAATGTACTTTTCAGTAACTTTCAAAAAATGTAGTTTCCTTGATTATCTCTAAATTTGGTCTATTTTTGCTTTTGCTTTATCTGAGGTCATGATTGCTAGCCCTAACTTCAAATGTAGCATACTAGATTTTGCTCCAACCCTTCTTTTAACTGTTTCTGTGTGCTTTTCTTTTTCAAATAAGCCTTGTATCTTTTTTCTTCTGTTTATCCTTCTCTCTCTCTTTTCACCCTATCCCCCCTCAAAAGGCATTTTTGCTTCTGACCATTACCTCTCTTGATCTACCCTCTTTTTTACCATCCACCATTCTTTCTCATCTCCTCCTACTGCCTTGTTAAGTAAGATATATTTCTATTCCCAGCTCCGTCTCTGTCTCTGTCTCTGTCTCTTTCTCTGTCTCTCTCTTTCTCCCAATTCTGATACAAGTGAGGTTCGGGTGTTGCCTGTCACCCCTTTCCTCCTTTCCCTTCTCTATTTCTCTACTGTCCTAGAATGTCATTTTTTAGATAAGATAATTCCTTCATTCTTCCTCTCCCTTTCCTCTTCTCCATTCATTTTTTTGGAGATCATCTCAACATAATCAATTCACACCCATGCTCTCTGTTAATGTAGACTTCTCACTGTCCTAATAATGATAACATTCTTAGGGTTACATGTATCATCTTCCTATATAATAATGTGCAAACCATTTAACCATATTGAGTCCCTTATGATTTCTCTTTCATATTTACCATTTTGTGTTTCTCTTGAGTCTTGTGTTTGAATGTCAAATTTTCTATTCAACTCTAGTCTTTTTATATTGTCCACGGAGCACCATTTGATTCTATTCTTGTCAGGCATTGTCAATCTCTACTTGCCTGTTTTTGAGGTGATATGCCGCTGTGTATCATATCACCAACCATTGCCAGGTGTGTTCATATTTTTTAAAATAGCCTTTAACAATATAGATAAAAAGAAGAATACTTGGGATGGAAACCCTGTCAGCACCTAAAAAAGAGGCTTGTTATTACATTAGAACAAAAAATTGTCATAATTGAATGGCATCAGAATGGTCTTAGTAACTCAAAAATAGGACCAAGTTAGAAGACTTGCAACTATAGCACAGAACTTCATAAATCACAGAGGTGAAATAAAAGAAAAATGAAACATTGTTATCAGCTTTTTGTGATTCGCAAACAACTAGAAAGAGCAGGAAAATTACAAAGATAGAAATGGAGCATCTTTTAGTTATATGGATTGAAAATTCAAATAAAAGAATGCATGTCTCTTAGTGGAACAGTCATTAAGACAAAAGTTTCAGTTTCCTGATCCAGACTTTGGATTTGGTGAGATTCACATTGGGATTGGCATTTGCATTCTGGAGGCTCTAGAATTGGACTTAGGGTATTTTTAGCTAGATGAAATCTTCTACCTCCTTCCTATATTTCCCACTTTAATATCTCTACCTTACTGTAAATAAAACTACTAACAGTCTACTGACTCATAGTTTAACTTTAACTTTTATAAAAGGCAACCACAGTTCTTTTTTTAACCTTCACTACACTCAGCAACCAACTTTAATTATTACAATAGAGAAGCTGTTAAAACTCTATCCCCTATGTATGAAGATTTAAAGAAAGTGAAGACAATTCAGTCTACACTGCTTAAAAGTTTTAAACAACAATAATGAAATCTTCATAATATAGTTGGCATAAGCTTATCTTTAGGTATAATATTAATCAATTCTAAATAAAAAAAACCCTATTTTTATAGCCAGGCTATTTCTTTGTAGTAAACACAAACCGGAAATAATTTTTCTTATTCTTTATTATCATATTATGTCAATAAGCAAATAAAATTTATTAAAATTTTTTCATTACAGATTTTCATTGGACAAAAACCAATTAGTATATTTCACATATATTTATTACTTCAAATGGGGCAAATTCAAATGTGTTTACTTTATAGGATCCATTATCCATATTAATCAGGACCTAGATATACTTTCTCTTGTTATAGTTGGTTTCAGGCCATAAAACTCAAAAAGGGGCTTTTTGAAATTTCATTCTAAGGATTCCCGCCTCCTTTTCCAAGCCAGGTAGCATCTCAGCATTCTTTTTCCTATCTTTCTTGTTAGCACCACTGTACCTTGGGCTAAGTAGAGATTGCCAGTACCCTCAGACCATGTAGTTATTTTCCCTTCTTCAAATTTAAATACATTTTTATTCTGTTTTTCTTTCTTCTAAACTAGGGTTAAGAAGCGATTTCTTATGATTGCCCTGCACTTATTCATAGTATGCCATTGTATAACTTGGAGCTGAGGGTACTATTGACAAAAAGCAATAAGAAGTCCTTGCCTATAAAAGTGAGATGTTAGGAAAGTAGACCTTGTCTAATCAAAGTAGTAAGTGACCCCATGGGAAAGGGAGGAAGTGGCATGTGCCAAGGGAGTGGGTCAAAGTATCCCTTCTGCCTTGACTACTTCCCTACAGACTCTGGTGGAGACAGCTCAGTACCTTGTGTCCAAAAGCCTCATGGATTCTAAGCCCTGTTTTTGCATTAGCCTGCTTCACACTTTTTATCGAGGAGAGAAGTCTACATAGAGAAGGGGTCCACCATTCCAACCAATCCCCATTAATCCTCACCAACTGCCACCTCTGGACAGGCAAACTCAAAAAGCCCTGGGAGCAGAAGGACTCATTAGACCCCCCAGCCTGCTTCCAACCCACCTACTATGGCCATAGCTTCTCAAGTGACCCTTGGAAAGATGTGACTTGGCAGCTCTAGAGGTCCCCTATAACCTCACTTCTTCACATTAATAGCTCAAAAGTTCTCTTTACTAAAGTACAAAGACGTGATGCCAAAGTGTGCAAAGAGAGCTATCTTTTCTGGGTCTTTAGCAGTTATATGAGGAAGCATATAAGACCTGTGTGTGTATATGTATATATATATGATAAAAATCATATATATATATATGATTTTTATTAATGGAAATAGCATTACAGAAGGTACACTACCTCATTTTTCTATCTGTAGCTCTGGTATTTGGTGCAATGCTTTGCATATGACACTTAAACTGATATTTGTTCATCACCAATTTTGTTATCATGTAAAACATTTACATCTTTAGTCTGTTGTATGTCTGCTCAAGGTTTGTCCATTTCTGTGGTCAGTGTCCTCTACACTAAAACATTTCTAGAAGGTAGAGTATTGTTGTTTTTTATTTGTTCTGATATAGCTAATATTCTTTTGGGACTAGAAGATAAAGGAAAGGCACTCATTCTTCTGTCCCCTTTGGTGAGCCATCATCCCAACAGTTTTGTGGATGTCCAAGTTGCAGTAACCCTCTGGGAAAAAGCAAAGAGAACAAGTATTTATTAAATGCTTGCTCTATATCAGGCCCTATGCCAATCAGTTTGCAAAAAAACAACTTTATGAGGTAACCACTATTATCTCCATTTTATAGTTGAGTAAATTGAGGCAGACAGAGATTAGGAAACCTGTCCAGAGTCATCCAATTGATAATTTTTCTATAATCAAATTCGAACTCAAGGCTTCTTGACACTCTCTGCACTGTACCAACTAGCTTCTTGCATCATCATCTTTTTTTAAGCCATTATCTTCCATCTTAGAATTAATAATATGTATTGGTTCCAAGTCAGAAGGGCTGGTAAAGCCTAGGCAATGGGGGTTAAATGACTTGCCCAGGATCATACAGCTAGAAAGTGTCTAAGACTATATTTGAACTGTAGAGGTTAAAATTAATATACAAGAACTAAATATTATATTTTATAAAGTTTTATAATAATAAACTAACAAAAAAACTAGAGTAAAAGGGTGCTAAACTCACTTAAGCCACACTCGTGAGGAAGTGAGGAAGAGGGAGGAGCTACAGAACTTATAAAACATGCAAACGTGGAGGCTCAGGAGAGATTAAAGGGAATTTGGGGAAATACTAAGGGACTTGTGGGGGATGAAGTCCAAGGTTCAAAAGCTCCATTTATATAGAACCCAAGACTTCCCATCTCTAGGCTTGGCTTTAAATCCACTGAGCCACCCAGCTTCCCTCCATCATCCCATTTCTTAAATGCACTAGAACAGTTCCATTGCCTTGGCTGGTTTGCTGTCAGTGATATTGCCACCACCTAACTTTCTGATATTTCAGGGTTCTTTCCAGGCCTCCCACTTACTATGGTAATCTCAGGGCAGAAACAGCTCCTGCCATATATCACTTTCTCTGATATTCTCCTACCTTGCGACTACTATTCCCACAATGTGGACCATGAATAGAACTTAAAGGGGTTCTTTTGTGGCTGTTGTTATCTAATTAAAAAGGAGAATTGAGTTCTTTATATTATGGTAGGTTTCTAAAGCCCTCCTCATTATATTTTCAAACCCCATAGAATTTTTCTCTTTTGTTTTCTACACTAGGAAGATCATTAAACTGAGTTCTTTCTCATGTTATTTTGGCATTCTCAAAGAAGATTCATGATTGGATTATGTTCCTAGGCAATATAAATCAAACCTGATGGCAGGGATATGTTGATGGTTTGAAGTAAGTGAAGAATAAATTAGGAAAAGAGAAGACCTAGTGTACCAAAGACATAAATTTAAATTTAAATCTCAAAAGATGAAAGATTGCAAAAAGCCATCGTGAAAACCTCATTTGGACTCCTTCAAATTTGGCATATAGGAAACAAATCAGGGAAATCTGAATTAGTTTCATTTTTGTATGTCTTTGCATTTCTTCGGAAGGAAGAGTCTAAATGTTCCAGACACTACCATAAAATCTTTGCTAAATATATCATTTCCTCTAAGAAAAATGGCTTTGATTGTTGTAAGAAAGTTAAATAATATAATAGATTGCTTGGGCCATTAATAAAAAAATCTTTAGACAACATACACCCTGTTGGTTGTGCCAAGGTCCTTGAGATTTTGGCTTCTTGATATTTATATTCCTTCATCTTAATTTTCTGTAATCTATATATTTTTTGTTTTTGTATATTTGTTTCTTTTCTACCTTTTTTCTAAATGCACAGATATAGAACTTAGATTATCGCTAAGAGCTACTGATACTCATTTAAAGACTCTGCAGCTTAATCCTTAATGAGCTGAGTTCTTAAAAGTATGTTCCATTACAAAATAACCTTATTTGTCCTAATTGAGAGGTGGATAATACTCCCTTTTTGGCAGAGATGAAAGCTGATTTTAAAGCTCTATAAAATTAATGAAAAGGCTCATCTAGGACCTAGTGTTTTCACTATCCTGAGGCTGTCCAAATACAGGTATGGGTAAGGAAAATTAGGGGAAACCTATAGCTCATTTTTTCCTGCTTCCTTTGTAATCTCTGTCTCTGACTGTCTGTCTCTCCCTCCCTCCCTCTCTCTCTCTTCCTCTCATTTCTCCTTCTCTCTATTTTGGCATTGATCTAGAATTTCATCACTGTCATGTAACTTCTGGTGTTGAAAGTTCCTTCACTAATGCATATCAGCAACTATTTTGTGATGTCTAATTTTAGAGAGTTTCCTGGGACACTATGAAGTTAAGTGACTTGTTCATGCTCATAGTTAGCATGTGCCAGAGGCAGGTCTTCAACTCTGGTCTCGCTGATTAAAAAAAAAATCAGCCAACTGTCCATTATACTAAGCTGCAGGTAAGGGACAAAAATCAATAAACCCACTTCCCTCATCTCTTGACTATTAAGAATGAAAGTGAACTACATCCAGAACATAATTGGCTCAGAAATTTTGATATTAAAATTGGTCATCTTCTTAGCTCTAAGTTTGTGGATACTGAAATTTAATTTCCATTGCTCCACTTTTGACTCACCAATAAATTATGTCAGGAGAGAAATATTTCTTGGATTGAGATCCTTCTATGAAATATATGTTACTTGTGAATAGGATACTTATTGTTTTAGCATCTTAGATTTCATTATCTTTGGTATAATTATTCCTTCTACTGACAAGGCTCAAAACTCTCTGATTCCTTGGTTGACATTCCTTGAGAATTGTGTAATTGAATTTTTTACAACTCTGAGTTATGTCCCTCTTGGCATGTGAGACCCTCTATTGGGGAAATGCTGCAAAATTGTTGGATATTTGGCCTATAGCTCCCACATAAATATAAATCCATTCTTCAATGAAAATAAAGTTAAATTTAAAAGCAACAAAAGCAAGACAAACACAATGAATTAGTCCCAAGTGACAGGGAATGCAGTACAGTATTTGTTTAAAATGCTATGTAGGTGAAATATAAGTAGGTGCATGTTGAATCTTATTAGGGCACAGCATGCCACTGTCACTCAAAATTTCAACTTTGGGGGGGGCGCGGGGGGGGTTGAAGGGGAAAGGGGAGCATGAATCATGTAACCATGTTAAAAATGAATATTAATAAATATTAAAAAAAAATTAGAGAGAAAAAAAAATTTCAACTTTCAAAACTTTGAAATAACTTAAAGAGGTATATAATTACTTAAAAATTTCAAAAGTTATACTTAAATTCATTCATCCCAATTTTTATTTTCTTTAATTTTTTTAAATGTGAAATAATATCCCTTCTTGATAGATATATAAATAATCATTTGGATGAGAAAATCCACTGAGCAGCTGAAACTAGTACAGGCAAAGATAACAAAGACAGTTCACATAGCAGATCTATAAATATAATCCTCTATCTTTTTTACTGGGATTCGCAAGTACTGTTATTGGTAACGAAGATCTTAAGTGCATTAATTGAAGGTATCATGAAATTCAATTAGTTGCAATGACATGTTAAAAGTGAATTTGAAGAACATATTAATAAGATAAGATTTTAGAGAAAATTACGTGCTTTTAATAAGCAAAATAATATTTTCCCAAAAACTATATCCTTCACATCATAAGGATTAGTTTCATCAAATAAGTTTACTTATGGGATTGTGAAGTATAATAAATCAGTTGATGTGGTCAAGATGAAGTTTGTTGAATTGTATGCGAATAATTTTAAATGGTTCTACTGGGAGATAATAATGAGATGGGAATTGAAAAATATATTTTAAGATCTTTGTGATAAATTAATTTAGAAAGTAAAATTTTGCTTGTTTGCACTGTAACTGGGTAAAGCAACAGATATAAAGACGTTTAATTACAAATACAAGTTATATTGTTGAAATTGATGCTAGAAAAAATTTTATTTGCAAATATAATGATGTTCTTGCTACAGTGACATAAAATTTCAATTAAATTAATGGATTAAAATAATTTAGTACAATGGGAGAAGATTTTATTGGACTTTAAATTGATAGCTCATTTGATGAAGGTTGAAATATTGATCAACAAGCATTAGTGGAAAATGTAGCCCCTTGTGCATTTGGACATGTATGTTTCACAAGCTCAAAAACATGAGTGAAAAGCCACATGTACTTTGTCAAATTGTTGTAAGAATAATCAACTTTATAAAAATGGCCAATTGAAAATAATAATCTGCAAAACTGTATGACAATATGGGGACAAAACACAGTGCAGTTCTATATTATTACAACAAATATTGGTTTCCTAATGCCCAAATATTTTGAAGATATTTGAACTAAAAGAAGTCACTTACCTTAATGGCAATACTCTTCTTGAGAGTATTAGAGTATATATAGAGTATTACTTTAGAGTAAAACTCATTTTTCAATAAATATTTTCTTAATCCATATTTGCTACATCTTTTTGAAAAACCTCAATGATATTGAATGTCAATTCAAAATTCTCAAATTCATAACCTAATCTATAAAGTTGACTGTATAAAAATTTAGATCTCTGGATGATAAATTTACAAAATAATATATTTTAATATGTTTCCTAATTTAGAAAGACATATAATAAATGAAAGAAGAGTAAAGAAATGTATTGATCATTAGAATGGTTTGCAAAAGCAAGATTCACTTTAAAGAACTATATATTTTTAAATAGATAGGAACTCATTTTCCACAGAAAAATTAATATATTAAATCTTAACTCCATTTGAACAACAGTGGTATATAGATTTATATTGGGTCTTCTTTCAGTGGAGTTCAGTCACTAGTGAGAAGGTGAAAAGAAGGCAGATGGTGGAAGTAATCCAGGGTTGTGATATAGCAAGACATAAGCTGTGTAGGACAATAAACCGAGCAATAGATTTGAGAGTAGAGTAGGTGTATGTTTTTTCATATGGCCATAGATAACTTGGGTTTCTTTCCTTGAAAACTTTCTGTTCACTTTCTTAGACTATTTACCAATTAGGGAATAACTCTTATTCTTAAAATTGGAATCTGTTCTTTATATTTTTGGAAATGAGGCCTTTATTAGAGAAACCTGATGTAGAGAATTATTTTCTCATTAATTATTTCCCTTGTACTCCTAGCTATATTGATAATTAGAGAAATGCGAAATAAAGTGATTCTGAAATTCTAACTCATTCCCATTTGGCAAAATTGACAAAAAAGATTTAAAAAATGACAACTGTTGGATATGCTGTAGGAAAAAATAAAATAAATAAAAAAACAAAAAAAAAACACTTTTGAGCTGTGAATTGGTCAAACCATTTTGGAAATCAAATTGGAATTATGCCCCAAAAGTAACTGGATAGGTTGTGTCTTTTAATCAGTGATGTTACTGCTAGATTTATATCCCAAAGAATTCATATGTGTACGGTAATTCCTTCTGTGGTAGAAAAAAAGAAAAAAAAATTAAAGAGGTACCCATTGTTTGAGGAATAGTTGAACACAATGAAGGTAATGAAATATTAACATATTGTTCTATGAGAAATGAAGAAAAATATAAATTTAAAGAGTAAATGAAGTGATACCAAATAAAATAGAATCAAAAGAACAATTATGCTATAGCATCAGTATTATTGTAAACAAACAAGGTCTGTTTCTGATGGGAGAAGAGAAACAATACTTTTGGTAGAAGTACAAAAGTGGGGCATCATTACTTAAAGTTTAGAAACTGCTACTGTTGGCCAAACCACCAATCATCCTGTAGTTAACTCAGGATGTACCTGTCTGAATTTACCTAGACAGGTCTTTAGATTAGCAAAATAGAGCTAAATTAAATAAACGTGCAAAGCAGAAGTTTCCCAATATTTTTTTTGATGAGTAGCAATAACATTGCCCCTGGGGCCTCAAGATTAGTCATAGCCAATAATTCATTAATGAAAAGGAAGAGAAAGGTAAGCTGGTTGTGTTTTGAGACTCTGCTATTCTTCCTTTCTGGTAAGACAGAAGGAAGTACCATATCTGTTGTCTGTGTTGTGGGGGGAGCAAGGTGGGGAATTAGGTATAGTAGTGAGCTCTTCTGGTTCATGATGAATACACTGGGACTTACAATTGACTGGTCAATCACAATTGACACATTGAGTCCTTTGGCAAGGAATATCTATATACTTTGTTCTAGGAATCAAACTTACAAATATCCCTCCAGATTTTCTTAAGCTTGCAGTTAGAATTAGAAAGGACTTTGAAGATCAGCTAGTTCCACAACCTCATTTTATTATATATATGATTAAATAAAATAACATAATTACATAAAAATACATAATTCCATCCACACGTGTGTGTGTGTGTGTGTGTGTGTGTGTGTGTGTATGGAATAAACAGATAAGAACAAATTGTTCCAATGATCATGAAGGTGGCTAAAGCAAGTGCTGTGGAGTGTGTAGAGCTTGGTCCTTCACTGAAGAATTCAAGGTCATTTACTACATCCTGGGCCATCACCAGTCATCCTGTCTTGTCTTGTCTGGGAAAGAGTGAGGCTGCTGAATTTGTATACTCTGCCTCATTTAAGTCCAATTCATTCACAAGTCAGTCCAAAACCCAATGATTTCATGAGTCCTTTTTGAAAATGAAGGACAAATAACAATAATAAAATTTTATATAATTTAATATATAGAATCTCTACTTTATAGAAGAGCAAACTGAGGCCCAGGGATGCTGAATTAATTGCCCATATTAACATAGGCAGCTGACTGTATATGTGACACCCTCTAATATATTACATGGAAATCTTGTGGACTCCTTTTCAGAATAAAAGACTATATAAAATAAAATATAAGAAATGTAAAGGAAACAGTATATTGAAATACATTTTTCATAATCTATATTTAAAAAAATTTCACAGATCCCACATTAATAACTCCTCCTTTATCTCTGAGGTTTCCTTGAGCTTTAAAATCTTGTAAATTCTAAGATTATAAATTGCTGAGAGAGATTTAGCCACTTTGGTTCTTCAGTGATAAAACAAACTCCAGTTTTGTTTATATCAACCATTTCATTGTCTGTGACAGAGATGCAGAAAAATAAAATAAAGCAAAATCCTGGGAACTATTTGGGGAGTCTCTTAGATCATAAACAGTGTGTTATCAACTTTGTTGTTCTATAGTATTATTTGGACCTGACAACTTACATTACTTTACTTATAAATATAAAATGTATAAATAAATGTATTTTTTTAAAAAAAATATCCCTAAGACTTATAGAGTATATTGAGTCTAACATATTACTCCAAAAATAGTATTTTAAATGATATTTTATGATGACTATAATTTATAAAGACGGGTAGGGAGTTGTCAGAGGCCCAGAACTGCTGCAAGAATGATTCCTCCACCATATTATCCCTGAGGGTCTCTCTTTGGAGAGTTCTATGTCTGGAAGGGGGAAGATGAAAAATGAATTGCAATAATATTGTGAATAATAAACCCAGAATCCTCATCTCCCTCCTTCCTGATTCAGAACCCACCAAATAGAGGATTTTCAGGATAATCTATTTGGAAGGAAGAACACACTGTGAATAAACATTCCACACTTCTCTGTCTTCTCCTTGATTTGAAGTGTTTGGAAGTGAGAATTCCCAGAAGTGAGAATTCCTGTGTATCAAGGCAATACTCCCTCTAAGGCATTCTGTGGTTGACAGCTTAGTGACAGGCTCCCTAAACATTCCAGGAAAAGAAATAGCCTAAACCTCCTGAATGATGTTGTGTGTTGAGAAGAAAGAGATAGGTCAGGCATCGGAAGGGCTAAATTGCCCCTTCCACCCCCAATGGTGAGTTCTTGAATCATTGTGCTTACTTTCTCTGTTAACGTGTATAAAATAAAATAAACATAACATTTATCTGGCTGTCAAAGATGTTCCTGATATAATTTCCTTTATACATTTCCTCTGCTTCAAACTAGGTTAAGTTGGAAACGATAAGTTTGCTTAGTGTTAAAATGAAACAAAACAAAACTCAAGGCATTCAAGGGAATTTTTTTTTCTTTTTCTTTCATGTATTTATTGCATGTGACCTGGATTCGAAATGGAGAACCCAAGTTCAAATGCAAGCTCTTTATCTTACTATAATGAGTGACCTTGGACAAGTCATATAAACCTTTATGTGTTTATTTCCTTATATGCAAAATAAAGCGGGTTAATTAGGTGACCTCTTTTGTTTTTTCTAAATTAAATTTTCACTCTTCTTCTCTTTCTCTTCACATATAAACATGTATATATGCATACATTTATACATTTGTGTATAAGTGTATCAATAACTTCTGTTCATAAGGTAAAAGGAATTTTGTGATTTTTCTTTTGAAGGAGGACATGTTACTATGCTGTTATGGAATTAGAACTACTCAATCTTATTTTTCTTCTTCTTTCACATACAGGTGAAGGTATAGAATATAACATATACATCTTTAAGGCATACATCTTTAGTCAAAACAAAGAAGTGAGCAAAGAAAGAGGATAAAGGTATTGAAGCAGCACCAATTAGGAAGAAATAAAAACTCCTTAGTCTGGAATTTACATCTTCTCATATGTCCCTAACCTATTTCCTCAGCTTGTTTTACCTTAGGACATTTCACGTACTCTCTATTCAACCTCAGTTGAAATAGGGTTGGTCCCCCAACTCAACAAGCCATCTCTTCCATTTCCTTTCATTCATATGTCCTTCATGCTGGAAATGTGTTTCCCACTCATTCCTACTTTTTAGAATTCTGAATTTCCTCTAAGGTTGGGCATAAATGCTGTGTCCTATGGGATACATTTACTCATTCCTCTTCATTAGTTCTCTTTTTCCCTCCAGTTTCCCCAGAGCACTTTGATTTCTGCCTTGCTCCAATTGTTTTCAATTCATCATTAAAAAAATAAACATTCAAATTTGGCCTCAGATACTTCCTAGCTGTGTGACTCTAGGCAAGTCTTTTGACTACAGTTGCCTACTTCTTAATATTCTTACCTTGGAACCAATTCTTAATATTGATTCTAAGATAGAAGGTAAAGGTTTAACAAATAAATAAAATAAATACATACAAATAAATATCAGAATTTATATAGCTGATTTGCAAAGTGCTTTGCATATGTTAACTCACTATAATAATTTGTGGATAACCCGAATTTCCCTAGTAGAATATAAACTCTGAATATAAACATATTACTTCTGAATCGTCTTTTTCTTGGGTCCCTAAAATTTCATTTAGGTTATCTCTTTACAAAACCAGAAGAATATTTTGTCTCTCCTGTCCATTTTTGCTTTTTATTTTGTGTTTAAAACTACCCCAAATTACCTCCCCTCTCTGGTTCTCGCTGGTCCCCTACCTCAACATGCCATCTCTTCCATTTCCTTTCATTCGCACTGTCTTCCTTGCTAGTAATATGCCTCCCACTCAATTCTACCTTTTAGAATTCTGAACTTTCTTTCAGACTTGATGTAAATGCTGCCTTGTTATTTTTTGGTTTGAAAACTGTCTACCAAAAGTTCATTTAAGTGTGTGTTTTGGCCTTTGTCTTCCCAGTTTTCTTTTGCCTATATAAACATAAATATGGAGACTATGGAACTGTACAACTGTGATTTGGGACAAATAAGTTGAGGCACACAATTATTATATTGTCCTGCATAAAAAGCCTCTCTATATTAGCTCTTACACTTGCAAACTTTCTTCCCATGCTAATATCCAAATCTTTTATAGCAAGTGGAGATGTCAAGTCCAAATAACTCTTAAGAACTCTTATTTCTAGATAATGTACTGGTTGTAAGCTGGGCTGCTTTTACAGCAATATCTGGGTTGTTTTTCCTTTATTGTGTTTATTTTGTTAGTAGAAAATCACCCTGGGATGATACTTTCAGGAGCTACTCACTCTTTGCTCCAGAGTCTCCTGGGAGATATTGCCAGGAGAAGAGGACATACTTGCCCTTACAGATATAGAGAGACCTCAAAGATATTGGGCATAAGAGTGGGGGATGAAAAGGGGGAAAATGAGATCCATGGAAAATGGTACCCAGGTCCTAAATAATTACAGTATTTTAATTTAATTATGGTATATAATCCTTTATATTAATTAATGCATTTAAAAAATTTTAAAATAGGACATTACCTAAAATCTCATAGATCAAATTTCTCAAGTTGTCTAGCTGTTCAAGAAATGGATCTTCCTGTTGCCTCTTGCTTATTCTTTAAATGAAGTGTTTTTGTAAGATGCTGCTGGAATGGACCAAATTCGCTGGTGAAATTTCATTTACAGAATTGTGGCTGTGCCTTTTGGTAGTCTTGTATTCTTTCCAGAGAGTGTTCCATAGTCATGTTTTCTGCCAGGAATTGCCATAATTTAATCAATATTATAATTAAACAGCTCCCCATTGCAAGACTGTATTTATCTGCTATTCACTTGACAGCCAGCTTTAAGGGAGCCTCAGGTTTAAGAGTTTGTTCATCATTTACAGTAGCCACCCAGCAACACTGACATGATTGATTACAGTCACAATAAGGAATTATGTCCTGCCCAGAACATATCCTGTATTGGGAAAAATTGATTATATTTCCCTGGGGAGGTCAGGTCTCATAATGCAAATGTTAATTAATTTTTGTATTAAAAGCTAAATGCAAAGATTGAATCACTTTTATTAGGAACTTCTTTTAATGAATTCATTGTCCTTTGAACCCAACTAGTTTATCTTTCTGCCCATGCAGCCCATTAAAGGACACAAAAACAATTGATTGTGTAACAGTCCCCATGGTAAAGCATTGTTGCCATTGGATTCCCCGATATGAAGCCATTATCTCTCAGTTGCTGCTTAACTTTATTTAACTTCCTTCAGTTAGGTGCTTTTCTTTCTTTTTGTAAACCATAAAGAAGAAATGAACCAGAAAGCAAAAACAGATGACGCTGTTATACCAATTAATTTGAAAGTTTTCTATAAAATAGACTTAGTGGTGTTATGGTTTTTCTATCTTATTCTACTTCAAAAGTACCTTGTCAAGCATTATATAGTACTGGAGAGTATATATCACCGTGTAATTAAAATAGCAAACTGCTGTGATCTATTTTACAGACTGTCCTGGGTAATAAAAGGACATAACTCTCTAACAGAGACCACCTCATAAGTATTTTACTAGGAATTCCACTGGAATTTTAAATTAAAACATAAGTGAGCATGGTTCACAGTTGACTGGTCTCTGTAATGATTAGACCTGTCTGCAAGGCCTGTTTTTCAAACTCTATTATGATCTGCATTTACTGTATTAGAATTTTCTTGCTGATGAATATAATGAAAGGCAAGCCTGGTATCACCCATTCTAGGGCTGGGATTCTGGGATCAGGGGGTAGCCTCATCAAATCTCCAAGGTCTCAGATTTAGATGGCAGCTTGGGACCTTAATGCTATTCTTGTCTCTTGTTAGAGAGTTATAGGGAGTCTGCAGTTAGTTGAAAAAAGTCTCATTAGGTAGTAAATAGCAAAAGCTTTAAATGTGCCCACTTGCCCTGGTTCTGGATCCTTTGAAATCTCTATTTACTCAGAATCCAGCACTAGCACTGAGACATTGGGCAACAATTTGTAGGACTTTAAAGTGCATGGAATGGAAAGAGTCTTGATGTAGCCCCATTTCCAGGATCCCAAAGTTAGCCTGTGACCAATCATGGAACCTACCACAGTAGGATGGGGTGGTTGGCCAGCACTCCTTTATATGTAATTTTGCCTCTAGTTTCCACATTTCCCATGAAAATCAACCCCCTCTGCCTACCTTTCAAGTTGTGTTCAGTGGGAGGGCTCTCTCACACCATCTTCTTGTTCATTTTTGACTCCTGTCATTTTGAGGTGGTTTTTAAAGATTGTTTTAAAAAGACTTGTCAGAGTGGTTTAGGCTTTTGCTGGACTAAGCCGCCATCTTGGTTCTGCCTCCCAATAGTACCAAATTTGGAGAACTTGGATTGGAATTCTGACCACTTAAAAACTTGAGTAACTTGCTCTACCAGTCTAGTTTTCAGTTTCCTCATTTGGGAGATGGACACATTGGACTAGATGATCTCCAAGGTCCCTTACAGCTCTAAATCATCAAAGAATATGTCCCATTTCTGCAGATTTGTGACTGGTAACATCCTTTGATATAGAAATGATGACATAAGCATAAATAACAATGATATAGGCAGGGTGTGATAAGTGTATTAAAGAGATCAACTAAGAATCTACATTTATCAATGATTCCAAGTTTATAAAAGCACTTTTATATATTTTATCTGACTTTCTATTGACAATGACTATGTGAGGTAGGTATGATGAGTATATAAACAGCTAGGTGACATAGTGTATCCATAGTACAATCCACTGAATTCAGAGCTCTGAGCCCAAAGTTAGGAAGACTTGAGCTCAAATCTGACCTGACATATTTATTAGCTATGTGACCCTAGAGCAGTCGCTTCACCTGTTTGCTTCAGTTTCCTCATTTGTAAAATGAGAATAATATTATCTACTGCTACCTCTTAGGGTTGTTCTAAGAATCAAAATGATATCATTGTAAACTGTTTAATCTAGTACCTGGAACATTATAAATACTATATAAATGTTAGCTACTATTATTTATTTATTTATTTGTTTATTCATTCCTCCATTTATTTATTTATTCATTCATTTATTTACAGGCAATGGGGGTTAAGTGACTTGCCCAGGGTCACACAGCTAGGAAGTGTCATTAGCTACTATCATTGTCATCATCCCTATTTGATAGTGTAGGGAATGGTATGGTAATCAAAAAAAGAGCTGGTCTCAGGCATGAAGACTTTGGTTCAAATCCTACCTCTGACGTGACTGTCTATGTGACTCTGAGGAGGTCCTTCATTTTCTCAGTATTCAACTCACCGGCTTAAGAGGATAATTTGTCAAATAGCTGACTGCATGCATTAGTAGAGGGAATTGCCCTCCAGCATGGAATCACAGTTCCAGACTAAAACATAGAAGTCAGCTTTCTGTTCCTCCACCCTTCCTCTAAATGCTATGGCCTCTCCTACACCCCTACAGACTTCTGAATACACTATATTATTTATGTTTTCAAAGAGATCCAATCTTTTTTCTTTCCTCCC
The DNA here is from genome assembly GCF_016433145.1 of Gracilinanus agilis. Lineage (NCBI taxonomy): Eukaryota > Metazoa > Chordata > Mammalia > Didelphimorphia > Didelphidae > Gracilinanus > Gracilinanus agilis. The sequence continues at coordinate 619,348,912 of NC_058132.1, read as the reverse complement.
CCTTTCCAACCTAACCATCTTTGTAAACTTAAAGGAAGAAATTTATAGACAGTTTATAGACTTGTTTTCCTCATGTTTTAGTTTTATAAATTCAAGTTTGTGAATTTACTAGTGGCTAAGGGATGTAGGGAAGGAGGGATGGAAGGAGGCCAGAAATGTTTAGGAAGGTCTCTAAAGATGGACGTAGAATATGGAAAGAAGACTTAAGAGTTTTGGCCTGGTTTCTATCCAATCCAGAGGACCTCCAGTAGAATTGATTTTAATTTATTAAAGGGAAATATGGAAGCTTTGTAACAAAATTACAATTTTCTGTGCCCTTCACCTTTAGAATAGATCAGGTCTTCCTGGAAAGTAACCTTTTTTTCCTTAGAATTCCCCCTTCCTGTGATCTGGCCTGGATCTGGAGAATATGCTTAGGATTCTTGCAGACTATCCTAGTCAGTCTTGGGTCTTATCTGGGTATCCTGGAGTCGAGGTGAATCAGTTGGACCCCCTTCATCCCAACAATACGGACCGGGTAACTATTGGGGTGGCTCACTTCAGCCCTTCCAACATTTAATTTTGTGTGCATCTCATTTTAATGTTATTGGAATTAATGATCTTTGGCTCCATGGATTTTGGTCTAGAGAAAGCCTCACTTCCTCCAAAATACACCTTCTATGCTTGCCCTAGGCTGTGCCAGCTTTATGATTTGTGTGCCTGGAGTGATGCACTGTATAGCACCAGGCACAGCAGACTGCCTGAGATATTTACTCTAGAGATTAAGTGTATGCATGTTTGTGTGTGTGCACATTTGTGCAAACACACACTTATGTTTTGAGGTGACCAATAGCTTTATCTTCTTAAGCCTTATGGAATTTGTATTCTATAGAAAAGAGTTATTTTGTTTCTAATTAGCCTCTGGACTCGAGTAATTTTATTCCAAATATGAGATAGACAAGATAATATACAGTTAACTCGGGTAATACTATTTTATCTCTGCATTCATTTGGAGCTTATCGGTTCACAAAGATCCATGGAAAGTGGCACCTGTGTTCTAAATAATTACAGTACTTTAACTTTAATTTAATTATGGTGCATTGAACAGGAGACCTTTAAAAGTGTGTAGTGATTTGCCTCAGTGAGTTAGACTAATCAGTACAACTCATTATACTCCACACATAAAAGGATACATGTCTCCCACTTTATAACACTTTCCTTAAATGTGCACCCACAGTGATTCATATGCTATCAAAACTGGTGCTTGCAAATTTGCATAGCTGGTGTTCTGCCTTTGAAATATGAAATGTTTCCAATGGAAGGGGGTGCAGGGGAGAGCTACACCGTCAGGGAGTCAGTGATGTGAGAGAACAGCTCGGCTCTGGAGACACTGAGACACTCCGGGCGTCACAAAGTATTGGTGATTTAATTTGTTTTGTGACAGGTGACAGGGAGGTGATCTATAGAGTCATCACTATCTCTGAGTGAGTGGCAGAGACACCTCTGTAAACCAAAATGAAAATAATGGCCCTGTAGAGTCCCAGGTGATGGTTTATTGCAAATTCTGAGGAAGGAAGGAAGGAAGGAAGGAAGGAAGGAAGGAAGGAAGGAAAGAAGGAAGGAAGGAAGGAAGGAAGGAAGGAAGGAAGGAAGGAAGGAA
>NC_058132.1:619308540-619341040 GCF_016433145.1 Gracilinanus agilis | reverse complement strand
TTTTTTTTCTCTTTTATTTATTCCAGACAGAGATTATGACCTTAAAAAATCCCTTACTTTCCATCTTAGAATCAATATTGTATATTGGTTCCAAGGCAGAAGAGCAGTAAGGGCTAGGCAATAGGGGCTAAGTGATTTGCCCAGGGTCACACAAAGAAGCATCTGAGGCCATATTTGAACCCAGGATCTTCCATCTCTGGGCCTGGCTCTTAATCCACTGAGCCACCTCACTGCCCCCAATAAGGTCCTTTAAAAATATTTCTAATATCTGTAAGCTAAAATCAGTCATAAAGGGTACCTTTTAGACTTTGCATTAAAGATACTTCAAACATTGTGCAGGAACCTTCTCTAAAACAGTCTCCATGATTCATAGGATCATAAATCAAAAGCTGGAATAAACCTCAAATGCTATCTAGTCCACTCTCACATTTTACAGATAAGGAAACAGAAGCCAATAGAGGGTAAGTGATTTGACTAAGGTCACAGAGGTGGTGACAGAGGTAGGTTTTGAGTTGAATTTCTCTGACTCCAGAGCCTTTCAGGCAAAGAGGGAACAGAATGATTACTTAGAAGTTGATCTAAAATTAGAGTAAGGAAACAAGGTGCTTCTGAATCCCCCAAAATGGCATTACATGAAGGACTTGATCCATTGCAAAACAATGTCTTAATTTTAATGACTTGATTCTACAAGATGATCCATTTTCAGCTATATATGAAAAATAAGTTGAGTGATCTACTTATAGGATCACAGTTATGGCTAGGGTTCTTTGGTGGCATTTCAATAAGACTATTGGAAATATATCCTTCTTCATTTCTGGTTATCGCATTAAAACTTTGAATTTCTATCTTAAAAATATTGAAGAAACAAAAGTAACTCGAGGAAACTAAATCATTTTGTAAAAACCTATTGTAAGTGATTCACGGGGAAGGAAGTATAGGAGGAAGAGAAGAAAGATGGGAGGGAAGGAAAAAGAAAGGAGTAAAGGAGGGAAGGAAGAGAGAAAAGAATGACAGAAGGAAGAAAGGAAGGGAGGAAGAGAGTAAAGGAGGGAGGGAAGAGGGAAGGAAGGGAGAAAAGAAGGAAGAAGTAAAATGGAAAGGAAAGGAAGGAGAAAGTGTGAAAGAATCCAGCTAAACTGTTTGAGGAATAACTTGAGGAGTAACTGAACATTCCTCTCTGGCATAGATTAGCACCTCCCTAACCCAGTCCCAACAAAAATCAATTTGATTTTGTCTCTTTCCTGGAAAACACTGAGGAAAATAAATTTCTTGTTTACTTTGGGGAAGATGACCAACAATTACTAAACTGTGAGAAATAAGCCAACTCTCTTTAAACATAATAGGTTATGTCCAACTTATCCAAAGGTTGTTAAGTTTTGGAGCTCCTATAGGTGACAAAGGACACCAATTCTGTCATTCAGAGGGTGGACCTCATCAAGTTTCATTAAGCCCTTACTTTGTGCTAAGAACTAGGGATGCAAAGAAAGGCAAAGAGACAGACCTTTCCCTTAAGAACCTCAGAATTGAATGGAGATGACATGCAAATAACTTCGGAAAATTCAAGCTGTAAGTAATACAAATAGATGGTAATTTCATTGGAAAGGGACTAGATAAGTCTTAAAGTAAGCCAGAAAAGTTAGGATGTAGAGATTACGATGTAGAGTTCTAGGAATAGGGTGAAAAGACATGGACTTAGGGAATGGATTGTCAGAACAGCCAGACTAATGTTACTTCATCATAGTTAGCAGAAGAGAGTACTCTTTAAGAAGAAAGGAAAGGTAGAAAGGAGAGAGCTTGTGAAGGGCTTTAAAAGCCAAACAGAGAATTTTATATTTCATTATGGAAATATTAGGGCCCATGAAACTTTTATTGAGTAGAGGGGTTGATATGGTCAGATCTACACTTTAGGAAAATCATTTTGGCAGCTAGGTAGAGGATGAAGTGGAGTGGAGAAAGACTTGAACCTGGGAGACATAGCAGGCTATTACAATAGTCTAAGCTTGAGATGCTGAGAATTTATACCAGGATGAAGGCAGAATGGGTTACAGGAAGTGGAATAAGTGGAAAGACTGTAAGAGTAGGTAAAGGGTGTTGATAAGGCAGAAACAAGAAAACTATCGATATAAGTTGGTTATGTGAAGTGAAAGTGAGAGAGAAAATGAAGGTGACATTGGGGTCAAAAGCCTGAATGACTCAGAGGATGATAGTATCCTTGACAGTAAAAGGGAAGCTGGGAAGAAGAGATGATTTTGGAGGAGAAGATGAGTTCTATATTGGACATAATGAATTTGAGAAATTTATGGAACAACTCATTTGAGATGACCAAAAGGTGATACAAGACTAGATATCAAGAGAAAGAATAGGGCTGGACAAAAAGATCTTGTAATTATGCTTATGTACATTATAATGGAACCCAAACACATTGGTAATATCACTACATGAGGTAGTATCTACAGAGAAATGTTTCCAGGGATATACACAGGTACTGGGCTTGTTCTAGAGGAAGATTCAAAAAAAGGAGCCCAAGAAAAAGAGTTGTCAGATAGGTAGGAGGACAACCTACTAGTTCTTTTAACAAAAACCTAGGGAGGAGAAAATATTCAGGAAAAGAGAGTGATTAAAGACTATAGAGAGGTAAGAAAGAATGAGGACTGAGAAGAGGCCATTAAAATGGCAATAGACAAATCATGGTAAGCTTGAAGAGAATTCTTTCAGTTGAATAATAGAGATCAGAAGCCAGATTGCAGAGGGTTCAGAGGGAAATGAGAGGAGATGAAGTATAAACATCAGTTGTAAATGGCTTTCTCAAAGAGTTAAGCCATGAAATGGAGGAAGAATATAGAGTGATAGCTGGTGAGAAGGGTAAAATCAAGTAATGGCATTCTTTTTCAGCATTGGTGACACATGGGCATTTTGTAGATAGAAGGGAAGTAGCCAGTATATGTGGAGAGACTGAAAATTATTGTGAGCGAGCATCATAGAAAGGGCAATATGCTGGGAAAGATAGGATAGAATGGGCTCATTTAGGCATGTAGAGAAACTTGCTTTGGCAAAAGGAGAAGGGTTGCCTTTTATTGGGACACAGGTAAAGGAGATGGAGGGGAAAGATTTGAATGATGTGAGACAAGGAGAGACCCAGAAGAGGGAGCCTTTGACCAATGGTCTCAAACTTTGGTGGTCAAAGAGCAAGGTCCTCAACTGAGAGGGAAGGAGACAGAGTAGTACCAGGGCAGGCTTAAGGAGAAGTAAAACAGTTTGGAAAAGCTACTCTGGTTGAGCATGATAGTGAATCAATTAAGGAAATGTAAAAAGATTGCCTTGCTGCAGTGAGAGCAGAGTTAAGATTATGCAATATATTTTCCAGTATTCTTATACTTACTCCCCTCCCTAAAATGTAAATTCAAATGACTCTGGTCTCCTTGATGTTTCTTCCACATGAAATTCTCTTTCTTTACTCTGGGCATTTTCTCTGGCTATATCCCATGCCAGAAATTCTCTCTCTCCTTACTTCTACTTCATGGCTTCCTTAAAAATCTTATGGAAGACCGTATCTTAATCCACCTTAATGCTAGTGCCTTCATTCTGTGAATAGCTCCAAATTATCTTGTATATATTTTGTTTGTACATGGATTTTACATGTAGTCTTAATATGTGAGCTCCTTGAGGACAGGGACTATTTCTACCTTTCTTTACATCTCTAACTTTTTTACATAGTGCCTGATATGTAGTGAGCACTTAGTAAATTCCTGTGGAATTGATATAAATTTGTAGTGGACCCAATCATCATGGTTTCATGATTTTTTCCAGCTCCACTTAGGAACACGTAAATAAGAGAGAAGTTAGTGGATGATGAGAATAATGCAAATTTGGAGCTTACCAAGACACCACTGGTGATAGGATAAGGTGGAGAGAGACTCCAACATGAAGAATAGTATAGAGCTGAACTAGCTCTCCAAGGGGTCAAAGCAGTGAAAAAAAAGGAGAATGTAGCTAATGCAGACATAATGGCCTCAGAAAGAACCAAGAGGCAGAGGAATTGGAGATCACAATGGGGAGAATTAGGGGTTGTAAGGCAGAGGGGAAATGGAATGATAAAAGTTTATGATCACACAGAAGAAATTTGGTGTTTATGAACATGGAATTAGAACCATTGTGAGTGATAAGATCAAGGATATGATAATCTTTGTATGTAGTTAATGTGTATGGAGGACTAGGTCTTCGAAACTGAGTAGATTGAGAATTTGAGAAATTCAAATGTTTGAGGGTCAGATAGTGAACTAGTAACTTCAACTTTACTGCCACCAATCATATGCATATTGTTTACAGTGGACTTTTTTTTCAGTTCTCTAGTCTCAGACTGTTAATGAATTAAGAATCACGAAAAATATTTCTAGGTTGAACCAAGATAGCTTTGACTTAAAGATTGGGGATGACTACATATAGTGTCTCCAAAAAAGCAGAGAACAAACATTTCTACCCCCACCCCCACATTTCCAGAAGAGGAAGAAGTTACATGAAAATAAGGAGAGGAGATCTTAGTTCCCTCTTGGCACAGCAGAATTGTGTCTGAAATGTTTGGGGCTGGGTGTTGCCCTGGCTCAATTATTCAGAAAAATGAGAATCCCAGCAATAGAGTAACCAAATAAATTTTCACTTCAACCGCAACTGGAACTCACTCTAAATGGTAGCTAGAATACTTTTTATTTGACTCAGGAATTTCAAACTCTGGACCAAGCAGAGACTAAAAGAAAGAGATTCTCTTCTCTTAGGTCCCTGGAAGGCCCTCCTCCCAGGAAAGGGAAGAATGGAGCTTTGAGATGCTGAAATTACCTTCTTTTGCTCTGCATCTTCTAAGTGTCCTTTCTTTTGTTATCATCTTCTATATCAGCCTTCGATGTGACTGCTACCCTCCTTAGGAGTAAGATGATATTCCTAGAGCTCTGACTACTCTACACAAAAGCTTTTCCATAGTCACCCATTTAATCCCCTTTGCTACTGTCTGGAACCCCTGACAGCCCCACCTTCTGGGATTTAATTGCCCATGTCTGATCTCAACCTATTTTCCAAATGCTAAAGCTATTTAGCCAGTTTTGACTTATGGGAGTGAGGGGGATGGTATGGGGAGGCAAGAAGATGAATGTTTGCATTCCATGAATCTATGTACATAAATATCTCTAATCAATGAAATATTAAAGTTTCATACTTTTGAAATGATTGCTCCCCTATGTAATATTGTATGCTTAAAAAAAGTGTTGTATTTTTATAGCCCTGCATTACCTACTTAACCATTTAATTGACTTACTTGGATAGTAGATTAATATCAGTTCCTTATTCTTATTGTGCCTTTTCAGAGAATCAGAAATTTAGAGGTAGGAGAGACATTAAAGACCATCTAGTCCATTCTCCTTGTTTACTGATGATGAAACTAAAGCATAGAAGGTGAAGGGACTTTCCTGAGGTCACATAGGTAGTAAATGGAAGAACTGAGACCCAAATCCTGTCATTTTTCTGCCTAATCATTCTGTCTCATCTGCTTGTATTTTTCCATGTTTTTCCTTCCAATTTCTCATATGTCTGTGATGGACTCAGTTCTCTTCCACTAGCATACTTTCTTCCATCTTTCAAAGCTATCTCAGTTGTCTCTTCTCCTCTAAGTTGTCCTTAACCACCCACTACTCCCTCCTGAAAGCAATCTCTCCTTACTTGAATTTCTCATAGTACATTGCTTAGATCACGTCTTCCCACTTTTTTAGACTTCCTCCAGCATAATGAATGGATGAGATCAATTTGTTTTAAAGTCATAAAGGTGGCTGAAGCAGGCATTGTGGAGTGCCTAGACCTTGGTCAGACATGGAAGATGCCAAGGTCATCCACTGTATCCCAGGCTATCACCAGTCATCCTGGCTTTTATCTTGCCATTAGACTTAGATGACCCTGGAAGGAAGAGTCAGGTATTTGCCTCACTTAAATCCAATTCATGAGCAAGTCAAGACATCATCCCATAATTCCATAATGCTCTTCTTGAAATGAAGGACAAGACATATACGTCTTCTTCTATTGTTTGCTTCAGCTTACCGAATATTGAAATTACTTTCAGATCAAAATCTGTGATATATTATCTTTGTACTTCCAGCATCTAGCACAGAACCTTGTACAGGCTGAAGAATTGAAGTGATTCATGACTTTGTAGATGTAGAAATCCCTTCCTTTATACAGATTGCAACCCCCCAATATCTGAAGTCTTTCCAAAGCCAAAAAAAGGGGGGGGGGAATCATCATAATGCCAACATTTTACCAATGAACCTTTCCATAGCAGGCTGGTCCTCATATGAGAAAGGTGCATGGGCTTTGGAGTGTACCTCACCCCAAAACCTCATGCTCCATTAGCATATCCTTTGAGAATCTATGCATGCAATGAAACATCAATAAGACTTTAGACCAGTGATTCCCAAAGTGGGTGCTACTGCCTCCTGGTGGGTGCTGCAGCAATCCAGGCGGGTAGTGATGGCCATACATTTTTTGTATTACATTCTATTCTGAGTTCAATAAATAGTTTCATAATTTCCAGGGGCACTAAGTAATATTTTTTTCTGGAAAGGGGGCGATAGGTCAAAAAAGTTTGGGAACCACTGCTTTAGAGGAAGCTCAGCAACATACTACTGTATTGATTTCTTGTCTGTCATATTTCCTTTTCTGCACACATAATTTTGAAAATACAAAAAAAGCAACTAAACTAAAAATAGAATCATGATGAAGGTAGAACCATTGTTAAAGGAATGCTGTGACCTTGAGCATATACACCACACTCATATCCTTTCAGAAAATATCCTCTGTAGTCGGAGCTTGTGAATTTAAAGGGACTCTGGTGAGAAATGGAATTTTTCCCTCCAAATAAGATCTACAAAGGCTATTAAGGATCCACAAATATAGGCTGATAGACAATTGTTGAAGCAGAAAGATTGCCATCAAAAATCAATTTTGTATTACGTATGCAATTTATTTCATCTATTTTCTGAATTGCAGCTAAACATACAGCTTAATTCAGCAGCGTTTTGTTTTATGCAGCCAGTTTCTGTTAGATAGATCAATTGTTCTTCTTTAGAAATGAGCCATGTAATCATTTGTTAAATATTTTAATAGGATTTCTAGATGAATGTTATTTTTTATCACTAACATCAATTTATTTCTGATTTCCTTCCAATCATTAAATATTGTTCAATATTCATTTTTTTCTCATATATAATATAGGACTCTCTAGAGTTTTACCCATGGATTCCTAGAAAGCCTTGGTCTCAGAAACCATAGAATCATAGATTTAGAACTGAAAGGGACCTGAGTAGTCACCTAATCCAACCCCTCATTTTACAGATAAGGAAACTGACTCCCAGAGAAGCCTAATGACTTGCTTTAGATCATATAGATAATCAGAATTTGAACCCAAGTCTTTTGGAAACTAAGACCAAGAGAAGTTAAATGACTCACCCAAGGGTTACACAGGCAACACCTGGCAGAGGCAGTATTCAAACCCAAGTTCTTTGATTCCAAAGCTATCACTCTATCTACTATTCACGTACCTCTTTAGTGTAATTCAATTTGCATAAAATCAATTGTATAATATGGATGCTATACAGTATAGTGATCTGATATTTCTAATAGATAATTGTTAACATTTATATAGCATATACTATCTGCCAGACCCTTTGCTAAATACATTACAATTATTATCTCAGTGAGTCCTTACAACAACTCTGGGATATTGTCCCCATTTTGAAGATTAGGAAACTGAGGCAAACTAGTAAAGTGACTTGTCCAGGGTCACATAGCTAGGAAATATATGAAGCTCAATTTAAACTTAGGGCTTCTTGAATTCAGCCTCAATACTCTCTCCACTCTACCACCTAGATGCTCTAAATATAGCCTAAGGACTTTGGAGTCTGGGAGAGTCTATAATGTATATGTGTTAGCACCATTTGGGTTTATAATTCCTTCAGTCAAATGACCATTTGCCAAAATGACCCCAGACCTGTGTAGCAGAATAACAAAATCATTTGACAATCAATTACCATAATTTATTAAGCACCTCTATGTGCCAGGCATTGTACTAGTTGCTGAGGATACAAAGACAAGAATGTAACAATCCTTCACTTAAAGTTTATTTTCTATTGGAGAAGATAACAATCTTTGCATGCATGAAAATATGCATGTATACATAAATCCATACACTCACTCATACATGCTATATATATATTTATAGACATATACACACATGCTCATGCTATCTTCTCTAGTTTCTTCAGAATATATATTAATGTAAAAATGGATATATAAATTTAAATAAAAAACAATAAAGTACATTCTCTATTCCAACTAATATGTATATGTATATAAATAGATACATACATCTATATATATATATTTGGAAAGTGTTTTACATTATTGTACCGGTAAAATCTATATCAGATTGTCATCTCAAAGAGTAGGAAAGGGCAAGGAAAGGGAAAGGAAAAGGATAGAATTTGGCTCAAAATTTTTGAAAAATGAATGCTAACATTGTTTTTATATGTAATTGGGAATATTAAAATATTGATTTAAAAAAGATTATGTACACACATTTAAGTATATACACAAATATATGTTTCTGTGTTTATTATGTGCATGTGTATATCAAGTTTTGTTCAAGTTCCTTTTAAGAAATTATTAATGCTAGTTCTTCATTCTTTGAGTCTTAAGTCTTTGAGTCTAATCATGTGATTCATGATTCTGGAATAAAACAATTATTAAAAGAAATGCTGTTAGCAATAATTGACATTTATATAGGGGGTGCTTTAAGATCTATGAAGCACTTTCCCCACAGCTATACTGATAATGAGGTAGTACATGTATTATTCCCTTTTTACAGATGAGACAGTAGAGCCAATAGACTAGTCTTTGGTTGTACAACTAGTAAGGTGTCTGGGGTGAGATTTGAATCTAGGTCTCCATATTCTAAGTCCAAGACTCTTTTGATTATGCTATTGTCCCCACAAGTGGATTGTCCTTCAGATCTAAATATAATACTCCTGACATCATTAATATAATATACTTCTCTGGGGTATCATTTTTCCCTGAGATGATCATCATCTTCCAATCAGAAGTATAGAGTGGGAAGGGACCTCTGAGACCATGTAGTTCAGGACCTGTCTGAATAGGAATCTTCTCTACACCTTACCCAAGGTTGGTCATCTATCTCGCCTTTGCTCTAGTAAGAGGGAAAACCATGACTTCATGTAATGTAACTCCATCCACTCTGGATTTGCTCTGATTATGAGGAAACATGTCCTTACATTAATCTTGAATTTGCCACTTTTCATATAGTGCTCCAAGTTCTGCCTTTTATAGTTAAATAGAACAACTCTGCCCTTGAGATGAACTGGTCCTTGTGGGCTGATCTAAAAGAGAGATGCTATGACCGGACCAGACCCTTTTTAGGATTCTCAAGTTAATTTGTCTTTTTAGGGCAGCGAAGTCATGAATTTCAATTCAGGTCAACAGACATTTATCCAGTGCTGTGTTTGAGATACTATTCCAAGTATATGTGCTGCAAATGTAGAAATGATACAGAATTTGCTCTTAAGCAGCTAACAGTCTAATTTTGTAGAAAGACACAAGAGCCAATGAACAATGTGATTAGTACCAGGAATGATGAAGGAGAAGTCACTTTCATCTAATGGGAAATGGAAGAGATGGGAGAGGAATGGAAGAGATCAGGAGAAATTTTGTGGCGTTAGGCAGACTATGAGTTGGACCTTGAAGGAAGAGAAGCGTATAGTTGGAAAATCTTGAATCCCTAAAACAACATTACCCAAACTTCATTTCTGTATTACTCACAATTCCTTTTTGTTTCTGTTTACGTGCATCTTTTGCATGATTGTATTATATAAGTTTTGGGTAACACCCCTCTAGCTCTCTCTTCCACTTGAAGTGAGTGGGGAAAATTCCCTGTGTTCTCTAGTTCTCTAGTTAAATATTAATAAATCTTTATAAACATTATACTTTAGAGATATTGAATATTAATTTTAAAATCCACATAAGGACTTTGATAGATGTCCATGAGGAGATAGGGAGGAGTATGCATATTCCAGATGTGAGGGATATTGGGGACAAAAGCATGTTCTATGGTGCCTTTTCTGTCTTCATATTCCAGATGTGGGGTTCATTGTGGACAAAAGTATTGTCTATGGTGCTTTTACTACATTGATATTCCAGATAAAAGGGTCATTGTGAGCAAGAGCATGGTCTATGGTGTCTTTACTGCAATAATGTCTTGAGGTTATTCAGCTAAGCTTACCACTAGCTCAAGTAAATGTTGCTGGGTTGAGATATTAGGTTAAAAAATCTATTTTTAAGGAACAATATCCCTTTTGGATATAATAGAATTATATTTGCATATAAGTCTCTCCATTTCTCATTTTCCCCCTTTAATGTTACCATTATTCTATATACTTTGAACAGTCTGGAGATATGCCTCTGGCAATATTTTAATGTCATTATAGTTTCCCTATCTAAGTGATTATAAATTTTTTACCTACCTTACAATCTCTTTATGTTAATAATTCCTTTCATCTGTAACATCAATGAGTTCTTGGGTAGAATGATCATCTTTATATGTGCTTTTTAAATCAAACTGTCTGCATTTCTGATACCTGTACTGCTAAATAGGGTGAACGGATCATGATTTATTTAGAGTAGGGGTTCTTAATTTTTCTGTGTCATGAACCCTTTGGCAGTTGAGTGAAGCCTTTGGCTTTATGAGGGGAAGAGTTAATGCCAGTGTCCTGTTAGTTTAGGTTTTATTTGGAGATAAAAAGAGGTACTTGTATGCCATGAACAATTAAGAGGTTTATTTGCCCTAAGGCTGCAAGGGGGATACAGGAAGGATAGAGTGACCCTTAGCTTCAGATTATGAAGATATAACCTCCTTTGCCTCTTAATGGAAACATGCCTGAGCAGGAGGACAGAGTATGGTGACTCATAGTCTTGGGCACACACAAGTTGTTTCCTTAATCTGGGAAACCCTGATAGATATTAGTCCTATGGCAGACACCTTCTCAAAATAATGTGTCAAATGTATAAAATAAAAACATATTATTGCCAAGAAAACTAATTTCACTAAAATGTTATTTAAAATGTGTTAAAAATTAATGGACCCAGGGGCAGCTGGGTAGCTCAGTGGAGTGAGAGTCAGGCCTAGAGACAGGAGGTCCTAGGTTCAAACCCGGCCTCAGCCACTTCCCAGCTGTGTGACCCTGGGCAAGTCACTTGACCCCCATTGCCCACCCTTACCAATCTTCCACCTATGAGACAATACACCGAAGTACAAGGGTTTGAAAAGAAAATTAATGGACCCAAAGTTAAGAATTCATTTTCTAGAGCCTAGTAAGTTATTAAAAAAAACAACAAAAAACAAGAAGTGTCTCACACTTGTGGTCATCTTATGTTCTAGAGTTTCTAAGACTCTTCTGATATTCCTCTACTTCCTCCTCCTCTCTTAACTATTACTATTCAATGTTATTGTTTAGCCATTTTTCAGTCAGATCTGATTGAGTTTTCTTGGCAAAGATACTGTAGTGGTTTGCTATTTCTTTCTCCAACTCACTTTATAGATGAGAAAACTGAGGCGAAGTATCTTGTCCAGAGTCACACAGCTAATAATTATCTGAGGCTAAGTTTTTAAAATAAAGATATTTTATTTTATCAATTACATATGATAACAATTATCACATGGGTTTTCCAAAATTATATGATCCAAAATGTCTGTCTTCCTTCCCACTCCTAGAGCTGGCAAGCAATTCAATCAAGGTTATACATGTATTATCATGCAAAACATATTTCCATATTGTTCATTTTTGTAAGAGAATAATCATATGAAACCCAAATCCCTGAACAAATCCTAAATAAACTAAAGAGAAAAATCATATGCTTTGATCTGCATTCTGACTCCCCCAGTTCTTTCTCTGGAGGTAAATAGCATTCTTTGTCATACATTCCTCAGAATTGTCTTGGATCTGTTTTGCTAAGAGTAGCTATCTAGCCCAGTTGATCATTCCATAGTATCGGTGTTATTATGTACAGTGTTCTTCTGTTTCTGCTTATTTCATTCTACATGAGCTCATTTGGGTCATTCCAGCTGATGCCAGATTTGAAGATGAATCTTCTTGTTTGCACTCTCAGCACTCTATCCTCTGCATCCCCCAGCTGCCCTACTCCTCAATAAGCATTATTAAATATCTGTGCCAAGCAGCCAGGAAGATCTGAATTCAAATCCCACCTGTGACACGTACTGACTAGGATCCTAGACTAATTATTAATCTTTCCATTCTCTAGGCAGCCCTCTAAGATTTCATGTTTCAGGGAAGGTGTCAACCCATACTGGTAGATGATGTTTTCTCATTTTGGAGTTCCCTACAGGAATGTTGTTTCAGTTCCAGCTTCATTCTATAATAATATATTTGGCAGGTAGTTGGTACAATGGAAAGAGTACTTGATTTACAGTTAGAACATTCAAATGTGACCTCAGATACTTACTAGATGTGTGTCCTTGTGTGAGTCACTTAATGTCTTTCATCCTCAGTTTTCTCATCTGTAAAAAAGAGAATAACAAGATCATCTTCCATCTATAGTTATGGTGAAGATCAAATGAGATAATATTGGTAAAGCAGTTGGCAAATCTCAAAGTGGTATATACATGCTAGCTTTTATATCTACTAATTTATTTATATATGATATATTATATTTTAAATATACCTATTATAGCATTTTAAGATTTTAAGTACATGTCCTGATTCTTGTTTGACTGCAAACTAGACCCGTTGTGGTGATTCTAACCTTTTCTCTATTGTTTATGACTTAGTGAGTAAAAAGCATTGGGCTTAGTATCAGAGGATCTGGATTCAAGTGCTGGCTCTTGTCTTTATTATATATGTGATCTTGGTTAAATCACTTAATCTCTCTACGACTGAATTTCTTCAAAATTATGGTCCCCATACATATATCTGTCACCTATCTCTAAAATGCCTTAATCAGTGGTTGTGGTCTATGAAATCTTTTATAGTAGTATCAATTTTTAAAAAATCTGACTCCATCATATCCTCTTGTAGTTTCCTCCAGAGAAATCTGTGAAGATAGGAGTATAAGAAGGATCATGTCCATTTTATAGATGGGGACACTGAGTCTCAGAAATCCATTAAGTTAATATATTTCTCAGATCTAGGAATGGAACATAGACCTTCTGCCTTCAAGTATGGAGTCTTGTCTACTTCATACTACTGAATCTATATACTGTAAGAATTGATTTGAGTAATATTTTATTTTTTAATTTAATTTGTCATTAAATTAAAAATTAATAAATTATTATTTTATAATATAAATATACAACACATAATAATATATTATATAATATATAAATAATAATATTATAAATATGACCATATTTATAATATTGTATAAAATATAAATTTAAAATAAAATGATATAAATATAAATTATATTTATAATATAAAATATTGATTTATTTAATAATTGAGAATTATAATTGTTTTTTTCTGTGGGATAGGATCTTGGTTCACGATTAAATTCCCAATGCTTTCTGCTGCAAATCTATCATTATTTCAATGAATTTCTAATCTAATTGATTAAGGACTTCTCTTTGATGATATAGACAAACATTGATACTTTCCTTTTATGTGAGACTCTTGTCTATAATCTCCAAGAAGTTCTATAGAATGTCCACTCAATATGAAGAGTACTTTTTTGCTCTCTTTCTCTGAGGCACTGAGCTTAACAGAGTGAACTCAAGACATCAAGTCAGTAAAAGCATTGGAGATCAAGTTTTTAAGTTCATAATATCCCTCACGTCTGGGGCATCAAAACACTAGATACACTGAGGAAAGCTTATCCAATGTTTTGTTGTTGTTCACTTGTTGAACTGTGCCCAACTCTTTGTGAATCCATGGACCTCTTCATGATGTTTTCTTGGCAAAGATATTGGAGTGGTCTGCCATTTCCTTCTCCAAAATATCTCCCTTTTACATGAGGAATTGAGGCAAATAGGGGTTAAGTGACTTGCACAAGTTCACCCAGCTATCAAGGATCTGACGTCAAATTTGAACTCAGAACTTCCTGATTCCAGGTCTAGTGCTTTATTCACTACACCACCAAGCTGCCTTATTATGCAATGTCCTGGAGTTCTTGTTTTTTTACTGGGTATAGTACTCTGGCTTTCCACATTTCATTACTAGTTATTTTAAAAAAATCCTTGGTTCTGTCTTAAAATCAATAATAAGTTTGGCTAGGCAATTGGGGTTAAGTGACTTGCCCAGGGTCACAAAACAAAGTGTCTGAGAGCAGATTTGAATCTAGGACCTGCCTTCTCTCATGGCTAGCTCTTTATCTTAAATCCTTACCTTCTTTCTGTCTCAGAATCCATACTAAGTATAGGTTCCATGGCAGAAGAGTGGTAAAGGCTAGGCAATTGGTGTTAAGTGACTTGCCCAGAGTCACACAGCTAGGAAATGTCTGGGATCATATTTGAATCCAGGACCTCCCATCTATCACTGCCAGCTCTTGCCACACCATGAACCCACCTTCTCTTCCAATCAAACAACCTTTACTCCTGCTCTTCAGAGTTCCTACTTGGTTTTGTTTAAGCTTGCTTACACCCACTATACATCTTTCCATTAGCCTCTGTGTGATACTTGTTTTTAGCTCTTTTGAGGCTGTGATGTTCCGTGTCTCACTGCAGCAAAACATTAGCATTGAAAAGATGGGCTTTTCTTTTCATAGGAAGCCTGGGGTCAGTAAAAGAGCTTTGCAATTTCCTGAAAGCAATCCAGCCCACTCTCCTCCTCCTGTTCAACTCTGTTGTATCTATAAATGGTAAATGGATCCATGTGTGCTGTATTACCTGCCCCACAACTGCCTTTGATTCACTCTGCATTATTAACATTATGGTTTACACCACAGTTGCTAAGGCTAAAAATAGGCTGAGATAACTTCATGGATAGCAGACCCATACAGGACTGCAGTAGAAAGCTGGGGATGTTGTGTACTCCAACCCTGGCTTTCAGGGATTGATATTGAGGGAAATGACCATGCTTGCCCACAGATCTGCCATCAGCTAGATGTGATATCCCACTCCTGTAATTCCTGACCCTGGTCCATCACATGGGATCAGGAGTTCCAGGCTGCTAAACCTAAAGGGTTAAAGCCAATTGGGGATTGAGTCTAGAACTGATAGGAGGATATTCCAGGGACAGAGAGCCACCAAATGAGAAAAACCAACCCAGGAAGGAAACAAAGCAGGTCAAAACTCCCATGCCAATCAGCAGCCCACCAGCCTGGACAAGACAAGGAGATCTAATCTCAGGAAAATATAGAGAAGCTTCAATCAGACCAGAAAAGCCAAGTTGGGTTGACTATGATTCTGGCTGGCTATGGCAATTCTCATTTTTTTCCTAGTGGTAGAATGGACAAAAAACTCTAGACCTGGTATCACAGAATCTGGGTTCAAATTCTGACTTTTCTCCTTTTCTGCATGCAAGTTTCTTGACTTCCCTAGGCTTTGGTTTTCTTAACTATAAAATTAAGGGGCTAGGAGATAGACTAGAGTTCTGGGCCTGGCATCAGACTAGAGAAGACTCATTTTCTGGAGTTCAAATCATTTATTAGCTGTGTGACTCTGGATGAGTCCCTTAACCTTGTCTGCCTCAGTTCCTCATCTGTAAAATGAGCTGGAGAAGGAAATGGCAAACCACTCCAGTATATCTGCCAAGAAAACTCCAAATGGAGTCATGAAGTGTTAGACAGGACTAAAATGACTGAATAACAAAGTGGGTAAGCTAAATTAAAGGTTCTTAACCTGAAGTCTGTCTGTGAACTTGCCTTTTAAAAATATTTTGACAACTGTGTTTCTATAAAATTGGTTTCCTTTGTAATTCTATGTGTTCTATTTTATGTATTTAAAAATATTATTCTGAGAAGGGGTCCATAGGCTTCATTAGCCTGCCAAAGGGGACCGAGACACAAAAGAGGTTAAGAATTTCCAGGCTACGTGATCTCTAAGATCCCTGCTAGTTCCAAATTCCAGGATCTTTTGCTATCAGATGAAAAAAAATGAATAAGAAACTTTAAGTAGATGCTTGTTTTAGTGTTTAAATTAGTCTATGAGAAGGAATACACACAAAGACACACACACACACACACACACACACACACACATGAATAACTCCACATCAAAATGATACATCAGCCTAGGACTTGACTAGAAGAAAAAAAGGTATACTAAACCTGGAACTCTTTAGCAAAGAGTCCAGAATAGCATTACCAAAAAAGAACATACAGCCTTGAGTCTTTGGGTATACAGTGTGGAAAGGATAATTGATGAAGCTCATGTGTGTGTGTATGCATGGGTAGGTGGTTTTTGTATGTGAGACAGAAAGAGACAAAGACAGAAAGAAATAGAGATACAGAGACAGATTCAGAGATGGGGACTGAGCAAGAAGGTAAACAGTGGACAACTTGACCAACCAAAACCCCGGTTGAATCTAAATTTTGGTTATTGCATAGCCAGTGATATTGCATAGTCAGTCTGAATACTAGCTAAGGGTTTTATGGATATGATGAAACCTCAGATTTGTTTCCATAGGTCTCAGAATAAATAACTCCAGACTTTTCTTAGACAGCTTCCAAAATTAGTCATCTTATTATGTTCAAGAAGTTCCAAATTGTGTCTTTGTTCTGATGATCTTTTGGCTACAATTGAGATATCTATGTGGCTTTGTTTTGAGGAGTTATATAATTTTTACTAGAAATTAACTTCTCTATCGAACACTCAATTAGTGCCTATATAGCAGGCACTATTTTAGGTTCTAGGGTTACAGAGGAAAAAACAAAATTAGTCTTTGCCCTCAATGAGGCAGTTAGGAAATGTAGTAGATAAAGTGCTAACCATGGAGCCAGGAGGACTCAGACGTTCAAATATAGACTTGTATGCTTACTTTCTGTGTGATCCTGAGTAAATCACTTAATCTGTTTGCCTTAGTTTCCTCAAATGTAAAATGGGGACAATAATATCTACCTTCCAAGGTTGTTGTAAGAATAAAATGAGATATTTTTGAAACCTTTAGCACAGTACCTAGAACATAGTAGGCACTGAAATGATTAATCCATTCCCTTTCTCTTTTTTACAAAGCATTTTGCTAACCTTAGAGTTCAGTGTGAAATCAAGCTATTGTTATTATGCTATTAGGACTAAAATAATATATACACGTGTCAATCTTTACAAGACACATTCCAAGTAGAGTAGATAAAGAATAGTTTGAAGGGGGACCAAATTACCAAATGAAGGAATCATGAAATGTCTTATGTAGGACAAATTCCTTTTGCTGAGCCTTGGAGGAACCTAGAACCAGAAAGAAGGAGGGAACACATGCGAGATGGGAAAGCCAGGGTTGTCTCTTTAACTTGAAAGCATAAAGACAGAAAGGGAAATGTTGAATATAAGGAATTGTAGGTGTGGCAATTTTACCAGAACTTGGAGTGTATTAATAGGAATAATACACAAAAGCCCTGAAAATAAGGCTTTAATAGTGATTGATTGATTGGTTGATTGAGAAAAACATATTGTGAAGAACTATAAATGCCAGATAAAAGAGTTTGTATTGATCCTACAAATGCAATGGGGAACCTTTGGTGCTTTTTGAACAAGACAGTGTCAGGAATATTGTTTAGGAATATTGACGTGAAGGAGGTATTTGAGAGGGGATAGGCTTGTGTCAGGGAAGCAATCTGGAGGCTATTGTAACAACATGGAAAAGAGCTAATATTTGATGAAGTTAAGTTCTGGTAGCTTTTTGGTGCTTAGCTATAGTTTTACATATAAACTTATATAAAATATCATCATTTATACATATCCATACACACATACAGATATATCTCATTGTAATCAATTATATATTAGATATGTCACACACATTATAATTATCAATCTATTAGTCATTCAACTAACAAGCAAAGCTTATTATTTACTAGGCATTGTACTTGGCATTGGGGATAAAAATACCAAAACAAAACAGTCCCTTCTCTTAAGAAGCTTAAGTTTGAATAAAGAAGAAATAAAGAAAACATACACATACATAAGAAAATGCAGAACACAGACAAAGCAAATATAAGATAACCTAAGGTGGAGGAGTCACTAGCAGCTAGGAGTACCACAAAAGACTTTTTGCCAATGGTGTCAATTGAGCTGAGTCTTAAAGTAAAATAGAACTCCAGGAGGTAGAGGTTAGGAGGGGAGGGTATTCCAGGCATAGTATGCTTTTTTTCCTTCATTCAAGTCCTATGATGTCTGATCTTGATGGGGTGGTGTCTTGAGGTTCTTGGAGGACCTAGTAAGATGGAAAGATTTAGTGTATAAGCTCCATCCTGGATACAAGCACAGATTTATCTAAGTGAAGAAATGTCCATTGCCAGAATATTGGTCACTATCTGATTGTTTTTAGATATAGCAACTTATGTAATGCTTTTGATCCACACTGATGGACCACAAAATGAAGTCATGGGTCTTTTAAAGTCTTAATGAATTAGGTTTTGCTGATTTTGCCCCCATCTATTCAGGTGCCCACGTTCATGAAACCATTAAAAAAAGATACAGAGGCATTGGTTTGAGTTTGGTTGTAAGAGAAGCAATTTCTCATGCATCAAAATAGTCCCCATATATCTACTTTGGCATTCTGAATTGTCTCACATAAAGATTAAGTCTGATCAAATACATCCAATTGAATCTAGAAAAGGGTGAGGAGGAAGGTTGTAGTTATTCACTACAAGAGGTTTTCTTTATTCCAGTTACTTTTACATTCTTTTTTACTACAGAGTAAGCCTATAATCCTCACAACAAAGAATCTTCTAGTTAAGCCATTAATTATAAGAAAGATTATTTTATTGGCATCAAGTATATTTCCAGAGTGATGTTTATCCAGAACTGTCTGCCCAGTTTTACTGTCCATTACCTCTAGCTACAATAGCAACAGCAGCTGGTTAACCTCTAAGAAAAATAAGGGCACCATATTTGGCAGTGTTAAAAATGCAAGTATCTATCACTGGGACAATGTTCCTTTTTGAGTCAATTTCATTGACATCCCTTTTAAATGACTAGAGATGGGAATAATATATACCTTGATTTGACAGTCACTAAAATAACTTGTTCCCTGAGTCATTGTCTTTTGAACCTCTCTATATCAACATTCTTAATAATCTTAAGCCCCTCATTGTTGCCTTTCCAAGAGTCTTTGTTAAAGTTGGTAGAGGATTTAATCAATCCATCAACATATTAAACACTTATGAAGTGTCGAAAGGAGTCATGGATAAAGAACTAGCCTTGAAACCAGGAATCCAACTTCTGACCCATATGTGGATTGTGTAATCCTGGATTTAACCTCTCAGTGCCCCAGGTAACTCTAAGATTATAAATTGCAGAGAAGGTTATGAGTTACACTGAAAAGAGAGTTTAGAGTTTACTCTTCTAGGGAATTCTCTATACCAAGGAATCAAGGATCTAGAATCTAGCTCTGACTATGTATCAGTCACTATGTAGTTTGTTTCTTTTTTCTTTAAGTCATAACAAACGCTATGTGTTTGCAGTTCAAAAATAGCACTATCATATATACATGATTACTTTAGAACTGGATGGGACCATGGAGGTAATCTAATCTTTGGCAGTTTACTGGAGAAATTCCTAGTACATGCTAAGAAAGGACATTGGATTATCCAGAGATTCAGGAAATATGGACAGTGAGAATGTTATTTAGAGAACCTGCTGGGTATGTATAAGACATCTTTTCCTTTCTAAGTATGTTAACTATATACACTACATGCATAAGTTGTTTTATTCTTTAGTCATTTTTCAGTATCCAACTCTTCATGACCCCATTTCAGATTTTCTTGACAAAGATACTGGAGTGGTTTTACAATGGTCTACATGCTAAAGAAGAAGATAAAAAAATGTAGGTTCTCCTCTAAGTATTCTGACTTATTTTCAAGGATAAAGTAGTCTTCCAAATGAAAGAAATAATATAGAAACAAAACCAGAAAGGAAAAATAACAGATTCTTAGGCATCACATAAGTCAATGTATCTCCTAAGTAGGAGTGGATAGAAATGAAGGGTGAGTAAAAGAAAATTATATTGTGAGGAAAGAGAAAGAATTCAAATTTTTCACCAGGGAAATAATATGATACCAAGTTCTCCTGAAGGGTGACAATAAAGACAATAAAATGTCCCAAGGTACACCAAACTTTAAAAATAGATTCACAAACACTAGTAAGAGAAAGGAATCATGTTCCTACCACAAGAAGGATTTTTTGAAAATATGACAAAAAGCCTACCAAAATTCCTCAGACCTCCTGATTTTGTTCACTTCTCTGTACTTACATGGTAGTCTGTAATGAATTTCTGGAAATTTTAAAGTGTTGGGAGTGCAACTGAAGGGTGTGGGGCCACAGATGGTGTTTTCATCTCTTACAGTTAATGGTCATGGCTTTAGTGGTGAAAGGAAAATGTGAAGGAGATGAATGACTGTTTGTATGGAAATTAATACTGTTTAAGAAAAAGATTTAATTTCCTGGACCATTCTATGTAATGTGAGAATAATGGACAGCTATCAAGGGATAGGGTACCTTGTGTGGAGACTGAGAAGAATGTATTTAGCAGGAGACTCACACACATACATGACTCATTAAAAGTGTCTTGAAGTGAATTTTGACACTTAGGGTAATAGATTCAGATAAAGCTATGAAATTGGATAACAATACCTATGTTATAGAAATATAATAAAGACACAGGCCTTTCCCCATAATATAACTGTCCAGCATGGCTTCCATTTTCCCACATAATGAAACAAGGAAACTATTATTTATTTGAGGAGGGATAAAGACTGCCACTGGACATTATAAACTCATGATTCATACCTATAATCTGAAAAGAGAAGTAGAAGTAATATGATGGTAAAGTGGGATTTGGTCCACTTTGCTACAACCTCATCTACCCCATTTAAGGTCCAGTTGCTTACATATAATTAGGATGGGCAGTGAAAAATTAATTATTTAAAAATAAGATTAGAAAATAAGGGACAGGAAGTCTGTCTGTGTTTCTCCCTCCTCCCTTCCTCTCTCCTTCTCTCTCTCTCCTTCTCCCTCTCTCTCTCTCTTCCCCTCCTTCTCTCTGTCTGTCTGTCTGTCTTTTTCTCTTTCCCTCTCTCCCTCCTTTTGTGTGTGTGTGTGTGTGTGTGTGTGTGTGTGTGTGTGTGTGTGTGTGCAAGTCACGAAAACCATGGTTTTGACAAATTTCTAAGGGACATAGGCATCCAGCTTTTGGAAGATAAAAGTAATTACTGGGAGGAGTGGTCATTGCTCTTTTGACCTCAGGACGACTTCATTTTTCCTAGAAGCTGCTGCTGACATGACTTAAAATGATCCTCTGTGATAGACTGAGGGAGACAGAGGGAACCATATGTTCAATTGCATTGCAGCATATAAGACTTTTCATCATGTATCCATCCTTAAGTGTTAACATTCTGTTTTCCCATATGATCTTGGTAAAGGTATAATCAGTGCTACTGTATTCTGAGTGTTCATTTTTGTCTTATTCAGAACTTGAGACTCTTCTGGGTGAATTTGCTTGTGGAGGCACTTGGAGAGGTGACTGAGCACGCTGTCTAAGGACTTAGGGTGACCTATCGCAAGTAAGAGAGAATTGAATTGGAAGCATCCATTCCTGTGAACTTGTGCAAGGGTGCATGGATTGAATTAACTGGC
Organism: Gracilinanus agilis; assembly: GCF_016433145.1. Classification (NCBI taxonomy): domain Eukaryota; kingdom Metazoa; phylum Chordata; class Mammalia; order Didelphimorphia; family Didelphidae; genus Gracilinanus; species Gracilinanus agilis. The sequence continues at coordinate 619,319,196 of NC_058132.1, read as the reverse complement.
ATGGATTTAGAGAAGAAGGACATTGAATGAGAAGGAGAGGAGAAAAATAGAAGTATGGTACCTTGACTAAGAGAGATATCCTTTTCTAACTTGAACTACCACCTGCTCATGGCCCCTAAGAATATACTGAAGATGATGGTGAGTGAGAATAGGAGCTAGAGACGGAGGATCAGGTATTGATGATTCACGTGACACATTAAAGTTCTAGAGAGGAAGCAAGAAGACCCAGTAGATCTGTTCCATATTAGTGGAGCTGGCAGCCTAGAGTCAAAGCCAGAGTAACTGTAACCCTAAAAGTCTGTACAGTACCCCAATCTGATAAGTTAAATCCCTTTATTGACCATGGATTGTGGCACTGATAATTGAGACATAGATACTGTTGCCCATTTATTTTCTGTGGGTGAGACTTTGCTATCTCTCTATTCTCTTCAACATTTTATTCCTTCTGCCTCTTGTGTGGTATATGAATAAAGAGTATTCTAGTTGTGGGTTAAGCTAACATTTATATAATTAATAAAAATGATTATACAATTAATAATAATGATGAGAAAGGGCCAAGGGGCCCCGGCATATCCCTGCTGATTCTTCATTTAGAAGAGATCTGATGACAGCATTGGATGATTCCTTGACTTGCCCATGAATTGGATTTAAATGAGGCAGAGTTGCACGAAGTCATCAACCTCACTCTTTCTTCCAGAATAATCCAAGTCTAGTGGCAAGGCAAAAATCAGGACAACTGGTAATGATCCAGGATGCAATGAATGACTTTGATATCTTTGATGTCTGACCAAGTTTTAGGCATGCCACATTACTTTCATGGCCACTGGAACAAACTGTTCTCATCAATCCATTCTGCTGTGGGAAGTCTTCATATGAGAAAGAGGCAGGAATTTCAGAAACCATATTATAAAGGGAAGAAGCACAGTGCTACAGCAAAGAATATTGGAGTGATAGTGATGCCTTGTAATTCTCATGTGAAAATAGGTGAGAAGATGGTCAGAAACAATCTTTATGGCTTCATATGCCCACATGAACATAAAAATGTGGATAACTAGCCAAGAAAACTAGAGATTTAACATGATAAAATAAATGCAATCTTAAAAGTATCATTGAGACTGTAGTATATGGCTAGAATGTGAAGATGAAAGGGTAGATATTATTCAAAAGAAATATTACACAGAGGGATCATTGCATTTAAAAAAGATACCTCTATAGAAAACTACAAACTGGAGCATGCATTTATAGTGGGAAATTGTTAGGAGAAGACAAAGGAAAAAAGAGAGAGAAGCAATCCTACTTTATGAGTGTATTATAGATTACCAACTAAATGAACAATATCAATAATAGGTTTTTGTTTTTTAAACCCTTATCTTCTGTCTTAATATGAATTCTAAGATAGAAGAGTTGTAGGACTAGAAAACTAGGGTAACATGGCTTACCCAGAATTACCCAGCTAGAAAGTGTCTGAGGCCAAAATTGAACCCAGGATCTTCTGACTCCAGGCCTGGCTTTCAGTCCACTGAGCCACCTAGCTGCTAATGCAGATTACAAAGTTGGTGAAAAACAAGGCATCATTGTATTGGGACATTTATACTATACTAATAGTTACTGAAAATATAGTTCTGTAAAAGAAAAGCACTTCAGAAACTCTTAATTTTGTCTTTCAAAAGTGAGGGTGTACTTGGAGAGGGGCAATGCTATTCTATACTTAATCCTGATTTATAAGGAAGATGGAGATGATGATAGAGAAAGTGTCAGGAAAGTGGAAGCAAAATCTAGGCTTGTTAAATCCCAAGTTTGCTGTTTTCTTTTTTGGATGTGCTTCTACAAACCAGATATTACTTCAAGAGGTACTGATTTAAGGGGCAGCTGGGTAGCTCAGTGGATTGAGAGTCAGGCCTAGAGACAGGAGGTCCTGGGTTCAAATCCGGCCTCAGACACTTCCCAGCTGTGTGACCCTGGGCAAGTCACTTGATCCCCATTGCCCACCCTTACCACTCTTCCATCTATGAGCCAATACACAGAAGTTAAGGGTTCAGAAAATTAAAAAAAAAAGAGCTACTGATTTACTATTGCCAAATGGTAAGCTATTGCCATAAGAAAATTCTTTCATAAGAAACCTTACTGATACCATGCAAAACAATGGGAGTGTTTGCATAACTTGCTTATATATTTTCCTAAACCAACATGCACTCTCCCCCTCAAAAAAAGCTCAAGACTCAGTGATTTTAGTTTATATTTCTATATTATTTTGTCTACTTTGAATATATCCATTTCTCTCCCAACTCGATACTTCTAGTAATCTTGGCAAAGAGATTCCTGTGATTTTTTTCTTCAAGGAGTGTAAAACAATTTAACATCACACAGGTGAGGAAGCGATTTATTCATAGCATTTAATCTCTGTGATGAGGGTTTTCTCTTTTATGGTCATAAAAAATAAAGCTATATTTCGAAGAAGTTGAGAAATACAGTGTTGTGGTTGATTCATCCAGAGTAACAATGCAAGAAAGTTAACATGTTACTATAAAATGTGTAGTTGTGGGGAAAGTGAATATACTAGGTAGAGTTTTAAAGCATCAAAGAATTTTAGATGAAGAGACCTTAGAGATCATATACTATAACTTCCTCATTTTATAGATAAGGAAACAGAGACAAGAAAGGCAGAGTTACTTACCCAAGGACATATAGTAAATCAAAGCCAAAGATAGAACTAAATAGAACACAGATGATCTAACTCACAGGCCAATTATTTTTTCTCTGACAGGCATACTATCTGTCAGAAAACAGATTTCAAAAACTTCTAAGTGTAGGACGTGATCCAAGGCAACCATTCCAGCTCCCACTTTCATCAACAATTTGCATTCTCAGGACATGACTTGTACACCCTCTCAAGGAACTGTGGTGAGCATCGAGGATTGTGCATCTACTGTTATAACTCACAAGTGCCCGGTTGGTGTACTCCCCTTGTGGATTAGTAGTCATTATCAGTTGGTCAACAAGACTCAATTTGTGTTTAAAAGGGAGGTGGTGGTATTTATTAAAGTGGCATCGTAATAACAGTTGGCATAAAATATGCCTCCAGAAGTTTGTTACTCATTCTTGACCAAGTACATGCAGAGTCCAAGAGAAAGTAGACTCAAGCTTAATGAGCACATGTGGCAAAGGGTAACTTACAGCTGGTGAAGTGACATTATCATTAGTGAAGGGCCAGAATAAAAATGAGAAATAGATGAGAATTTAGAGAAGTATCACAAGCTTGGTACAGATGAATATTAGTAATCAGAGGATTTGACTATATATGTATGCTTGAATTTTCTTTGCATATCAAAAATAAGAGTTTTTTAGACTTACTTAAATAATAATTTCATCCTTCAAAAAGTTTAAGATTAAAGGATTAAATGAGATAGTATTTGTAAAGGACTTATTATAGTGCCTGCTACTATAGTAGGTACTATATAAATCCTTATTTTTTTCTCCTCTTCCCTTCCTAACAAGGGAGGACATCCAGTAAGGTGGAACTCAATTCTTTTGAAGGCAGACCATTCCACTTTTCTGTATTTTGGGGGAGATTTTCTTTACACCAAGACATAATTTATCTTTTGTAACCCCTACCCAGTGCTCCTACTTCTGCTTTCTAGGGCTAAGTAGTTTTAGTCTCTCTCATAATTTCCCTTCAAATACTTGAAGATAGCTTTCACGCCCACCTTCAAATCCTTTCTTCACTAGGCTAACTATCCATAATTCCTTGAATCCCTTCATTATTCTGATTGTTCTCCTCTCCCTATAGTTTATCAATACTTTTCTTTAAATGTATGACCAGAAGTGAACTTGGTATTCCAGAAATAGTCTGACGATGGTAGAATATACAGAGAAATGGAAGTAGAGTTGCCAATATCTTATTGAGTTTTTCATAGATTTTTATCTGAAACACATATTGGTCCAAAAACTGTGATCCTTTTCATAGTGATCTCTTTGTGGTAATTGTAAGCAATGCAAAGTGAGATAACAAAGGTAAAACGAAATGGCCTTTTTTGCTATCAGACAACCATCTCTGCCAACTGCAAGAACAATGTGTGGGCTGTCATTTTATTTGGCCACAATATGTTTAAAAAACATTTTCTTGTTTTATTTATAAAGAGAATGTCAGTATAAGTGTGGTTCAGTTTATCCAGGGGTGTATCTGCTTTCTGGACTTTGAATAATAGATGTCATGGTTGGAAAACCAATAGTTAAATAAATGTTTATAGACGGTCACTGAAGAAGGGATCTACCTTCTAGGAGTCTATCCAAGACTGATTGCTTTCTTGTACTTTTCCATATTTTATTGGTCACTAATCATGTAATGATCACTTCGTGGTGATGCCTGGTAGGCTGATACCCAGGCAACACAGATGATGTGTTGTTGTGTCTGTTCTGGAAACCTTTCCAGTTTGGTAGAACCTGCCAGACCTCATGCTCTGTATACATAGCCTTTAAGAGCCTAGGGAGCTAGAGCTCTGTGGAAGCTCTAAAGAAATGTCTTCTTTAATTGTGGAGCCTTTTGACATGGTATCAGTATTCATTCTGCTATATTTAGGATATGTCAGTGTTTTTGCTTCAAATTCTTATTTTATAGGCTACAACAACTTGGCCAGAAAGAAAACACATTGCTGATGAAAATCTGTATAGACAGCCACAGCTTGAAATTGGTCTTAAGTGACAAGAATAAGAAACCCCGAATCAGGTTTTCCATGTTTGAGTGACAGGGGTGTCAAAAAGACAGAAATTAATCTTTCAAAATGTGAGCTTTTTTACTTGTTGAACGCAAAACCCTTCACTTTTGAGGATAAATGATACATCCATGGTGCAAAATTAATTGCTGTAATAATTTCAGCAGCAGTTAATTTTAAGACTGTGTAGCAAACATTTGTTAGGCTTAACTAGTATAAATTCAAATTAACAATCATATTTTCCATATGATAGTTGTATTGGGCAATTTATATGAAGCAGTGTTTCAATTAATACATTTGTTTGTTCAAATATTTATCGAACTCCTACTGTATGTGAGGCACTGGGCTGGGAAGGTGCTGTGTGCTTCAGAGAAGAAATGAATGACATGGAGGCTGCCTTTAAGGAATTTATAATCTAGTTGGAAAGACAAGACTCCATTCTAGTTAGTACTTGTATAGTGCCATAAAGTTTGCAAAGTGTATGCATAAAGTTTGCAGATGTATGGTAACTCATTTGATCTTCACAACAACTTTGGGACGAAGATGCTATTATTATCTGTATCTTATTGTTTTTCAGTTGTTTCAGTCATGACCAACTCTTCATGACCCTATTTGGAGTTTCCAAGACAAACATATTGGAGTTGATTGTCATTGAACATTTTACGTGAATTATAAATTTGTTGTTATTCAGTTGTATTCTACTCTTCACAACCCCATCTGGGGTTTTCTTGGCAAAGATACTGGAGTGGTTTTCCATTTCCTTTTCCAGTATATTAGGTAAACAGAGTTTAAGTTATTTGCCCAAGTTCTCACAGTTAGTGAGTGTCTGAAGCTGGATTTGAACTCAGACCTTCTCAACTCTAGGTTCAGTGTTCATGCACTGAGTCACCTAGCTGCCCAAGTATAAATACAATACTGTAATTTGTGTTGTTATATCATTTTCCCATTAGATAGAAACCTCTCTCACCAATTCAAGTGCTCAATATTAAAATACTCAAAGCTGAAGCTTTTAGGGTATCTGTTATTACTGTGGATGAGGAGGTAGCCTCAATATGACCAGAGACTCTATATCTCTAAATTGGCTAAGAGATGCACCAACATAGTGACTGAAGTTCCCTCTTGGATAAGGAATGTGGCCTTTGCTGAAGATACCAATAATGAGAAAGGTTTGTTACAAAGCTGGAACAGCCTGAGGGAGTCAGGACTTGAAGATTCAAAGGTCCGACCTGGGAATGGAGCTAGCATGGTCAGAGAAGATTGTCTAAGGAAATTTAGGCTAGGGAATATGGAAATCAAGACTGTTGTTCTTCCTTCGAGTGTTTCAGTATATGTGGTGTCTTTGCTACCATTCTGTGTACCTACCCAGTCCATTCAAACTTCTGAGCCCTCTCCTGAGGACCTCATTTTTTAGATTCAGAACTAGGAATTAATGGTTTCTTTCAACTAACCTGAAACAGTCCAGCATACCAGTGTCCAAATCCCCTCTATCTAAATTGCTTCCATGAGTGTGAGGAAGCCTTCCCAATAACCTCCCAAGGTTCTTTTATGTTCATCATACTGCATCACTCCATTCTATGAAAATTTCCAGACTCCGACCCTGGGTCACTCAGTTCTAAAAGGACAGTCTGTCTTGCTGGGACCAAGTGTCACTTCCAAAGCACTCAACACCATGAGTCCATATTACACACCACCTACTCCCTATTTACTTCCCTTGTTGTTTTCCTTCATTAAAATGGAAATTCTGTACACAGTAACAATAATAATGTAAGATAATCAACTGCAAATAACCATTATCAACACGGCAAGTATCCAGGACAATGCCAAGGGACTCATGATTAAATAATCAACCCTCCACCATAGAAGGGACTGATGGAATCTGAATGCAGGTTGAATCATACCATTTTCCATGATTTCCTTCATTAGTCTTTCTTCTAATATAAGCCAAATGTGCCTTCTTTCACAACATGATGAACATGGAAATAGGTACTTCAGGATAGCACGTGTATAACCAATATTGTATTGTCTAATCTCTCAAGAAGGGGGGAAGACAGGGGAGAGAGAGAGAACATGCATCACAAAAACATCAGAAAACAATTATTTAAAAGTGCATTTGTTCTTAATCTGGAAAAAAAACACATAATAAATAATAAACAAAATAAAATGGAAGTTTGTTGAGGGCAAGAATCATTTTTCTTGCTTGTATTTGTACTCCCTGTGCTTAGTATGGTGTTTGACGTATAGTATTATTATTATTCATTCGTCATTTGTGTATGAGTCTTCGTGACCCTATGGACCATAGCTATCCATGGGGTTTTCTTGGTAAGAATACTGGAATGATTTGCTTCATAAGCTCTCAGTCTCTGTCTCTGTCTCTGTGTGTGTGTGTGTCTCTCTCTCCCCCTCCCCCACCTCTCTGTCTCTGTCTCTCTGTCTGTCTCTTCTCTCTCTGTCTCTCTGTCTCTCTGCCCCTCTGTACCTGTCTCTCTCTCTCTCTTTTTTTCTCTCTCTCTCTCTCTCTCTCTCTCACGCTCTCTCTCTTTCTCTGTCTCTCTCTCTGTCTCTCTCATCCATCTATCTTTCTTTCTAGAACAGACCATCTAGTCGTCAGAGACCATATGGGGACCATTCATAGAACTGAACCTTCAAGAGAGATGGATTGGGAGCACATGCAACAGCATTGTAACAGGTATTCTAACTTCAAACTCTCCTTTAGTCTTTGAGAAAGTCAGTCCTCTTCAGAACACAAGTAAATATAGAATAGTTGTCCTAGGCAACATCAGTGGCAGAAACTACAATTTTCACTAGATTTCTGTATAAGTGTATCAACAGCTTCACTAAGACATGGACCTTCTTCTGATCTTTGGACAAGATTGCTACATTGGATGCATTCACCAATCACTAGTACTCACCTCTCCTAGGAGTAATCTTCTTTATACCCTCAAGACATACTCTTTCTTCCATCCTATATTCATGGTAGTGACCATACCCATCAACAGCCAAAGAATAACAAATATTTGATGTGGTGTTTTAAGGCTTGAAAAGCACTTTACATACATTGTCTCATTAGCTCCTCATAATAGCTGTGGAAAATAGGTATTATTATTATAGAGGAGAAAATGGAGACCAAAAAAAATTGATCATTTGACTATGTGACTAGTAAGTATCTAAGGCATGACTTTTTAAAAAATTATATAGGGGAGGTTCCGGGTTAAGATGGCGGCAGAGTAAGAAGCAGCACTTAACCTCTCCTGACCAAAACACACAAAACTCCTCAAGGGGACATAAAAACAAGTCCAGACGAACAGAGGAACTCCACAACAGGGCACAGCGTGGAAGGTACATGGAATCAAGACATTTCCATGCTATAAAGGGGTGAAACAGCTCTCACCAAATCGCGGGCTGAGCAACCACCCCACCCCCACCCCCTCCACACACAATACCTATAGCACCGAAGCCAGCTAAAAAGAAAAAGAGCAAGTTTGGGGCACCCATCGTGTCATTGGCAGCTCCGGGGCCTGTTCCTGAGAGCAGCAAGATTTAGGACCCCAAAAAGCTAACGAATGCACACAAAATCTGAGCACGGGAGCAGGACACCGAGAGCAGACGCAGGGCACAGAACGTGGGCGCAGGGCGCAGAACGCGGGCTCAGAGCGCAGGCAATGGCGGAGGCGTGGGTGGAGGCAGACACAACCATGAGCTAAAGCTCTGAAACCCTGAGTGGGGAACTAGTGCAGACGGGTATACGACTGTGGAAGCAGCGCCCTGAGACTTGTAAAGAAACCTCTGGCAGAGGATCAAGCAAGGGGGTCCACCAGGGGGCTTGACCGTGGACAGACCCTGAGCGTGAGGATAAACCTGAGAAGCTGCTGGGCTAACAATGGCTACCCAGTCTCAGGAAGTTCAGAAGAGAAAGATTAACAACAAGAAAAGGAGTCTTTAACACTCGACAACTTTTACACAGAGAAAATCCAGACAACCGAGCAAGAGGAGGAGAACAAACAAGCATCCGGACCCTCCTCAAATAAGGAAAACTCCTCACAAGCTATGGAAGAGTTCAAAACTGAGATTTTGAGGAAAATGGAAGAGATCTGGAGAGAAAATAACTGTTTAAAAGGTAGAATCTTGCAATTGGAAAGTGAGGCTCAGAAACCAAATGAACTGATAAGCAAATTGAACACCAGAAATGACCAGATTGAAAAGGAATACCAGAAGATTATGGCCGAAAACCAGAAGATTGTGGTCGAAAACCAGAAGATTATAGCTGAAAACCAGAAGATTACAGCCGAAAATCAAAAGATCATAGCCGAAAACCGAAAGATTATAGCCAAAAATCAATCCCTAAAGGCTAGAATTGAGCAAGTAGAAGCTAATGATCTCTCAAGACAACAAGAACAAATAAAACAAAATCAAAAGACTGAAAAAATAGAAGGAAACATGAAATATCTCAATGAGAGAGTGACAGACCAAGAAAACTGGTCTAGAAGAGACAATCTGAGAATAATTGGTCTTCCAGAAAAACCAGAAATTAATAGAAACCTGGACTCCATATTAACAGAAATAATTCAGCAAAATTGCCCTGAAGTCCTACAAGAGGGCAATATAGACATTGAAAGGATTCATAGAACACCAGCAACATTCAATCAAGAAAACACCCAGAAATATAATTGCCAAATTCAAGAGTTTCCAAGAAAAAGAAAAAATCTTACAAGAAGCCAGAAAGAAACAATTCAAATATCAAGGAGCACCAATCAGGATCATACAGGATCTGGCAGCCTCCACGCTAAAAGATTGCAAGGCTTGGAATACGATATTCAGAAAGGCAAGAGAGCTGGGCCTGCAACCACGGATCAACTACCCATCAAAATTGACTATATATTTCCTAGGGAAAGTATGGGCATTCAACAAAATTGAAGAATTCCAGGTATTTGCACAGAAAAGGCCAGGGCTAAAAGGAATGTTTGATATCCAACCACAAAAATCGAGAGAAACATGAAAAGGTAAATGAGATACAGAGGGGAAAGAAAGAAAACTTATAATTTTTAAATTTGCCTTTTTAAGGGCCTCAGTGAGATCTAATTATCTGTATTCCTATGTAGAGAAATGTTATGTATAATTCTCTGTAGTGAACTCTATTCACTATTATAATATTCACAGGGTGAGGATGGAACACTAAATAATCTAAGATGGCGTAGGGGATGGGGAAGAGAGGGTAAATAGCAGGGGACACCAAGAGAAACTTGAGTGAATAAGAAAATAGGATATTCTATTACACACAAAGAGGGTATGGGAGGGAGAGGGGACAAATACTATTATAAGAAGGAGAGGAAGAGAGCATTAAGAGGTAATAATCAAACCTTACTCTTAGTGTAATCAACCTGGAGAGGGAAGAGTAGCTATACTATCCATTGGGACATAAAACTCTTATCTAACCCTTCTGAGAAAGTTAGAAGGGATAAACCAAGGGGAGCAGGGGAGTGGGGAGGTCAAAAAAAGGGAGGGGAGAAGAGGGAGGGAATTCATAAGGCCTTTAAAAACAAAAAGAGGGGGAAAAATAAGGGAGGGGGTAGAAAGGGAAGTTAATCAAGGGAGGGGATAAGGGATAGCGGCTCAATAGCAAACCACTGATTTAAAAGGAAAAAGTATAAGGAAAAAGGGGGTAGGAAGAGGGGAGGATTTGAAAATGTCAGCAAATGCACAACTGATGATTATAACTCTGAATGTGAACGGGATGAACTCGCTCATAAAACGGAAGCAAATAGCAGAGTGGATTAGAAACCAAAATCCCACCATATGTTGTCTACAAGAAACACATATGAGGTGGGTAGACATACACAAGTTTAAGGTTCAGGGTTTGAGCAAAATCTTTTGGGCGTCAAATGAGAAAAAGAAGGCAGGAGAGGCTATTATGATTTCTGACAAAGCCAAAGTAAAAATAGATATGATTAAA
>NC_058132.1:619230025-619303542 GCF_016433145.1 Gracilinanus agilis | reverse complement strand
ATGTCCTTCAATTGGGGAATGGCTGAACAAACTGTGGTATATGCGGGTGATGGAATACTATTGTGCTAAAAGGAATAATAAACTGGATGAGTTCCAGGCGAACTGGAGAGACCTCCAGGAACAGATGCAGAGTGAAAGGAGCAGAGCCAGAAGAACATTGTACACAGAGACTGATATACTGTGGTAAAATTGAATGTAAGGGACCTCTGTACCAGCAGCAATATAATGACCCAGGACAATTGTGAGGGATTTATGGTAAAGAACGCTACCCACATTCAGAGGAAGGACTGCAGGAGAGGAAACATATAAGAAAAACAACTGCTTGAACGCATGGGTCGGGGTGGACATGATTGAGGGTGTGGACTCGAAACTACCACACCAATGCAACTACCAACAATTTGGAAATTGGTCTTGATCAAGGACACATGACAAAACTAGTAGAAATATGCATCGACCATGGGTGGGGGAGTGCGGGGGGCGAAGGGGAAAGGAGGAGCATGAATCATGTAACCATGTTAAAAATGAATATTAATAAATGTTTGAAAAAAAATTATATAGGTTAATTGCTAATTTCTTCTACCACAGAGAATTCTGCACAAAAGAACAAATATAGGAAACATAAAACATTTAATTAGTCATGAGAAAGCGTGGTAGAGAGCATTTGGGTAAAGAGCAATAGAGGGAGAAACAGAAGAGATTTTTTTTAATTGAGTATACTATAGACCATCTGGTCAGAAAGAAGAAATAGAAGAGGAGTTCAGTAAACCAATTGCAAACTTGGTACCTATGTGGGATGCAGTAGTGATGGAGAATGTCATCTATGTTGGCATGCTCTCCTTGTGATTCTTCTTTTTAGGGATCTTAGGAGCCTAGATATTACAACTAGAAGAGGTCTTAAAGATTTTCTGGTCCAATCCTTTAGTTTGACAGAAGAGGAAAATGAGACCCAAAGAGATCAAGGGACTTATTCATCATAACTAACATGTCCCTTTTCTGCTTGAGCATAAGATCATGAATTTATTGAGGCTATAGTTCCCAGTATGAGGCATGGATTGCTAACTTTTTTGTATGATAAGATCATGGACCCTTCCTTAAAATAATGTGTGTGAATTCATAAAATAATATGTATGAATACATAAAATAACATACAAAAAAGAAATAAATTATGTTGAAATAGTTATCCATCTATCTCTCTATAGCTATCTGTCAGTCTGTCCACCTGTCTATGTCTGTCTGCCTATCTATGTATCTATCAATGTCTCTATGTACGTATGCATGTATCTCTTTATCTCTCTATCCATCTATCTATCTGTCTATCTATCTATCTATCTATCTATCTATCTATCTATCTATTAAATCCTTACTTTCTGTCTTAGTAACAACTCCAAGACAGAAAGGCAGGGGCTAGGCAAATGAGGTTAAGTGACTTGCCCAGAATCACTCAACTAGAAAGTGTCAAGTCAGATTTGAACCTAGTTCTTCCCAACTTTAGTCCTGGCACTCTTTCCAACAACCCATCTACCTAGTCCCATTAGAATGTTTTAAAAGTAAGTTTATTGGGGCAGCTGGGTGGCTCAGCAGATAGAGAACTGAGCCTAGGTAGTAGGTCCTAGGTTCAAATCTGGCCTCAGATCCTTCTTATCTGTGTTGCCATGAGCAAGTTATTTAACCCTAATTGCCTAGCCCTTATCACTCTTCTGTCTTGGAACTGATCCTTAGTATTGATCCTAAGACAGAAGGTAAAGATTTTTTTAAAAATCAAGTTTATAGTTCATAGTTAAAAACTTTTAAAGTTGGGGGCAAAGAAATAGAAGATAATTTGAACATTGTTGTATATTTATTCCTGCTCGATACATTATTTTCACTTTCCTTAAATTCCAGGGCACTGAAATTTCCTCTGTTTTTGGCAATGTCTTGCACTTATGTATGCATTCATTGATTCATTTGTTTCTTTCATTTAACAAACATACAGTTATTATATGCCAGTAACTGGGAAAGATACAAAGATAGTCATGACCCAGGTCCTACTCTCAAAAAGTTGAATCCAATGTTGCTTGAAAAATTTTTGTTGAATCAATAAATTATAGCTACTAATATTTAGACTGTTATGATTAAAAATGATAAAGACTGATATAATAAGAGAAATTAGTATTTTAATTAAAACCATGGCCATGTTGGTAAAATATATATGACCGCGCCTATCTTTTAATTTTACTGCCAGAGCCCATTCTCTCTCCCGCTCGCCAGCCAGCTCTTCAGGAAGACCCAAGGGCCTTCTCTAGGCCCTCCTCTGAATTCAAAATGCCCCCCTTGCATGGGGACCTTTGACATCCCCATGCCCTAAGACCCATTGGAATCATGGGTAATGTAGTCTCAAAGCCCCCACGTGTCCATAGGGAGTCTGCTGGACACTTCCAAATAGCACTTCCCAGAATTTAAAACAAACATTTCCCCCTGAGATCCAGCAAAAAAAGGTTGGCCCTTTTTCTTCACTGGATCTCTAAACATGGACAACTTCTAATTTTTAGGAATTTGGGGGATAAAAGAAATAGATAAACAAATGGATAAAACTAGCCGCATTGACAAAAAACCAATTTGGGGGCAGTCCCCTATTGGCATATTAGTGTACATTCAAAACAATACATTCATCTCAATTTCAACTCCCCATAATTCAATCAACTGCACCCCAAAGTTCAAATTTGGTCTTCATGGTACAGTGAAGGGTCTTTAGGCATCTTTTTCGTGCCTTCACCAAACCGGTCCGTCGTCTGGATTCTGGGGAGATGGCAAAATTCTTATCCTGAAATTATTCTCAAAAGAATTTAAACTTAACCTCATAGATTGTAAAACATATATTTCCTTCTAAGAATTATACATTTCCCCCTGAAATTACTCCTAAAAGAGTTAAAGATACATATATTTTTACATTATCGAATTTTAAAAAACTTAACATACTAAAATTCTAAACACACCTTTTTTTCTTAAAAGGGTACCTCAGGTCAGCTAAGGATGAGTGGCTGAGTCATGGGGTTGTATGAAATCAATTGGCAAAATAAAAATAATAAAATTCAAGAAAAAAGAAGAAAAAATTAACTTGTGAATGAAATGTAAAATGTGCAAAAAATGTAAGGAAAATAAACTTATAACAGGCCTTTGAATCAAGGCCCAATGAAAGTGATTTAAGCAGTTTGCTATAACCCATTCAGGGCCAGGACTTAAGGGAAATTTCTCTCTCTGATCTGATTTGCCATCAGCTTTTCAGGGAAGTGAGCCAAATAAATAAGCAATCTTAGGTGCTTCACTAGGAATTTAAGTTGAGGGGACCCACATCCTCTAAAGTTTTAGAAAAGACTGGGACTCCAGGACTCAAACCCCAATTTCAAGCCCTAAAGTATTGGCATATAACTCCTGCAATTCATGCAGATTTTTAGTCAATTCCCTGTGACCTTGTGCTTTCTTAGCACTATTAACGGCTCTTGTGTTCCCTTCTCCTGGAATCAGACAGAAAGGCATTAAGTTACGGGCTCATAGGCTCCTCAGGTATTTGCATTAAGCTTATATCACTGTAAAATAAAAAAAGGATAAATAATGATAATATATATGCTTTCAGTACAAGATGAGAAAAAGGAAAAATCAATTGCTCTAATTAAAAAAAATGTTTAAAAAAAAATATATATATATATAGCTTAGAATTAGTGAAGGTTTTGCCCAAAAATGAGATTTACTTTCTGTGAGTATAAATGGATCTTACAAAATATCAGATTCACAATGCACATTCAAATAGAGTACCATAATTTCTAATAACACATTTTAAAACAACAAACAATGATGTTTTAAAAAATCATATACTTGTTACAACTTTTAAATCTTGGCTAAAGGTTTCTCAACAAACTGTTACTGCTTTCATATCAAAATCTGATGTTTAAAAAATCTTCTGATAAAAGTATACAGGAAGCTCCTTGGCTTCCTGTTTTAGAAAAAAATCTCAGGTAGGAAATTTTCATGCTTCTACCCATTTAAGGCAATAATTTTTCTTATAATAAAATATGTATAAAAGTTTATCCTTAAGACAACAATTCTTTAGGATCTAGAGTAAAAGTTAAAAGACCTCTTGTAAAATTACAATTTAAATCTCAAGGCATGGAAACTTCCAAGTTTCTATACAATTACCAAGACAGAACAAAACTTAAAAGGCATGTGTTCCTATAGGATGCTCATAGATGGTACATATAACTGCATTGTTTTTGATACAGTAAGCTTTAAGTAAATTAGGAAATATAATAAAATCATAAGCAGAAACTTCATTAGCTTAAAATGATTCAGTGCAACAGGAAAATCAATGAAATAAGCAAGATTAATTCACAAAACTAATCAGCAAAATACAGTAAGATATAGAGTCTCTTTAAAACGGAAAATAAACTCATTCAGTTCTGAGGTTTTAAAAGTTAAGGGGTTTTTCAGTTCAAAGTTCTAAGCAGGTACAGGGTGAATTTCTTCCCCTGATGTTCAGTTCTTAATCCCAAGAAAGTTTGAATAGGCCATGCTCCCAATGAAGAGTAATCACTAGTTCAAGTTTCAGTCACTAGCATCAACGTGGGGTCGGGTCGTGGGCTCGGGGCTAGAGAAAAGCTTAGGCCAGTTTTGTAGAAAATCCCACATGTAGAAATTGTGGGCAGGGGTTTCCCCGTAGAGGGCAAGAATGGCCTTCCAGGTTAAGAGTCCTCTAAAAGAGAGTAGGGAGAAAGGGGGATACTTCCCAAATCTTTAGCAGCAGAGCTGAAGCTGAAATGGGCACTCAGCAAGTCAGGGTGGGGGTCTCTCGGAAATCTCAGGACTCACTGAAGCAGGAACGGAGGCCAGCGGTCTGTACTGGTGGGCTCCGGATTTGGCTGAGATCAGAAGTGGCAGGAACATGAGGTAGCGGTGAGTCATCAATGTTATGATTAAAAATGATAAAGACTAATATAATAAGAGAAATTAGTAGTTTAATTAAAACCATGGCCATGTTGGTAAAATATATATAACCACACCTATCTTTTAATTTTACAGCCAGAGCCCATTCTCTCTCCCGCTCGCCAGCCAGCTCTTCAGGAAGACCAAAAGGGCCTTCTCTAGGCCCTCCTCTGAATTTAAACTGCCCCCCTTGCATGGGGACCTTTCATGTCCCCACGCCCTAAGACCCATTGGAATCATGGGTAATGTAGTCTCAAAGCCCCCACGTGTCCATAGGGAGTCTGCTAGGCACTTCCAAATAGCACTTCCCAGAATTTAAAACAAACAAGACAATAGTAAATTGGCATAAATCCAGAAAGAAGATTCCTTTGCACTTAGGAAACATAAAGTCTCAGCACTTGGGGTGAGGGAGAATATAAATCCAGGATGCCTTGCAGTCTCAAGAGGACCCCAAATCTATAAGATCAGAGATTCAATCTTTCCCTAAACATAAACATAGTCCAATGTTAAAGTGCTGAATTTGGACTTAGGTGGTTTTCACTTGTGTCCAACTCTTTGTGACTCCATTTAGAATTTTCTTGGCAAAGATATTGGAGCAGTTTGCCATTTCCACCTAATTTTACAGATGAAGAACGTAAGGCAAACAGAATAAAGTGTCTGACGCTAAATTTGAATTCAGGTCACTTTATCCACCAGGCCACTTAGCTCTCTAGAGAATTCAAAGCTTATTTGTAATTTTTACAAGCTGTGTGACATGGGTAAAACACTTACCCCATCGATTTCCTCATCTGTAAAATGTAGATAAAAGCTCCTGCACATACACTTCACAGAGTGATTTGTTAGCATCAATGGAGATAATGTACCAGGTATTTTCTAAACTGTAGAATCCTATAGAAATGTCAATTCTGATGATTGCATGTTAGGTACTTTATAAATGGCTGTTGAGTGGGCAATGAGGCTTCATGAAAAGATTCCTAGGACTTAGTATGTAAAGGTAAAGTCTGAGGCCATTCAAGATGTCCTATAATAGCCCAACATAATCCTAGGGAAGAAATATGTGGCTATATTATTCTCCCTCCTTTAAAGAGGGGAAGGACTATGGCTATGGAACATTGCATATAGTGTCAGTCTTTTTCATTGTGTTGGTTAGTTTTGCTGAACTGTTATTTCCTTCCTTTTTTCTTTTTTTTTATTCTAAAGAATAATGCTTTGGAATGAGGAGAGGGTCATATAGGGGGAAATAGAAGTGATATATAAATAAAAGATAGAAATAATTTTTAAAAATGTCATAGGGCTTAGATATGGAAGAAAGCCTTTAAGATTATTTAATTCAAACTACGTTTTATAGATGAGATAACCAAGACCCTGAAAAGATAAGTATCTTGGCAAGATTCCACAGGTAGCCATTAACTGGAATTTGAACCACAAAAATTTAACTCTTAATTTTGGATTTATTTGATAGCACTGGAGTATCATAGTATATTTGAATGGTTAGGAAACCCAGTATAAAGGCATCCAGCAGCATGCTTCATAAAAAGGGGTGGGACAATTAAATCGCATTTTTAAATCTCTTCTTTTTCCAAATCTCATTTCCACTGGCAAGGTTAAAAATGACCTATGCTTGTGAGAAGGCGTGATTAGACCAAATACAAGAGTGGGCTTTGGCTGCCGAAGCTCTCTCCCACAATTCTGATGAATTTAAATCATGCCTATCATATTATTAACCTCCACAGTGGTTCTTTCTGGCGGTAATGCAGTACCAATAATGCAGTGTTTTCTTTTTGAGCACTGATCTCCTAATGGAATGAATGTGATATTATTTATCAACTGTTAGGATGATGGAATAGATTACATAAATCATCTCAAATGTTATTTGCCACCTGCCTTGCCTATTCTGAAGTGCATGCAGGCTTAATTAATCTAATTAGTCAACGCATGGATCAGGAGCGCATTTACAGTTTCTCTGTCATCATAAATAAAGTAGTTTTGTTTTCATAAGCTAAATAATTCATTTTTAAGATGAATACTAGAAAGAATTCCAGTGAGCTGACCTCTATTACAGTAAAACAAGAAATAGTGAGGGCAGCTTTTTTTTTCTTTTTGTTCTTTGTGCCCTCCATTAACCTTCTATTAAAATATTCTTTTGTGGGGGAGGCACAGGGAGTTGAGGTGACACTTTGCATAAATGTCATGCCCTCCTACCTTGGTAGGCATACCTGCCATTTCCATGATTAAAATGAGTATACCAATTTTAAACCCAGTGACTAAAGACCTATGAATTCTCAAATATGACTATGTGGACTTGAATAGGTGAAAAAGTCAAAACTCACATGGATGACCCCAGATGCTATTAGAAGGTAACTCTTACGGGAGCAAAACCAGTCATCACTATCTGCTCTCATGGCTAGAATAGCTGGGGGTTGGGGTGGCATCAAGAGATAGGATGTACAATGGCACGAGTGAAGGACTTGGAGTCCCAGAACAATTTCAATTTCTGGCTCCATTTCCATTTCCTGAAGTTTATTTTTTGGAACTTAACTTCTTGCACACTAAAACTGTATTCCGCCTTCCATTATATCCACAACTGTTATGTTTATTGAAGTCAAAATTATAATAAAATATACCTTTGCTACTTCATTAGTTGATATTGAACTGGTGTCAATTTTGCATCAAAGTGTCTAGATCAAAACACAATGATTAACATTCCTGACTGTGGGCCAGAACCAAATAAAAATGTAATTGGCAAACTATTTAACAAGAATTAACAAAATAAGTAAAAATACAATAAAGGCAAAGATAATAGTAATTTGTGATTTTCTAAGTTAACATGCCTATAGCAAAGATCCAAATAGATGATTTAGTGGCCCTAAATTCTATGACTTTGACACCACTGGTCTAGATGTTAGGCTCCTTTGCTCCTTGTTTATACAAAGTAGAACTGTCTTATCTCTTGTTACATCTATATCAAGATGTTGATATCTTTCTGCTATCTGAGATCTATAGTGGCCTCTTTCTTGAGTTTTCTAATTTACACCTAGAAAGATGTTCTGAAACCAAGTATTAATAGACTATTTTTTATAAACTAATTCGATATTCCAAAATTCATCAGAAATTGTTGCCTCCTCCCCTTAGACTATATATGTGTGTGTGTGTGTGTGTGTGTGTGTGTGTCTTCAAATATTGGAGATATATCACATACCCTGACATACTTTATCCAGTCTAATTGTACCTACTTCCTTTAAGTTTTACTGTTCTTTTCACTATCAAGTTTTAAAGTTAACTGTCCATACCTACTGACTCAAAGGATCTTTTATTTTGCTAGATAGCATGTTAAATGAAATTGTTTTTGTTTGTCTTATCAATACTAAGTGGCCTTTCTAATTTCTATAAACATTCTTTTTTTTTTTAAAGCCTTACCTTCCATCTTGGAGTCAATTCTGTGAATTGGCTCCAAGGCAAAAGAGTGGTAAGGGCTAGGCAATAGGGGTTGGTGACTTGGCCAGGGTGACCCAGCTAGGAAGTGTCTGAGGCCAAATTTGAACCTAGGACCTCCTGTATCTAGGCCTGGCTCTCAATCCACTGAGCCACCCAGCTGCCCCCTCTACAAGCATTCTTGAATAGTGTTGCATTCATAGAGTTTTCTGAGTCTGAAAGACTGAACCTTTATGAAATTCTGAACTATTATGGTTTCATCATCTGGCATATATAATTCATTTAACTTTTTCTCAAATGTTTAAATGGTATGCCATGTGAAACATATATGTTAAGTATTGATATTGATTCATATCTATGATGCCCATAAGAAAATGTAGGATTTTTTTTCCTGCTGCACAAATCTAATTTATTTGAGAATCAAAAGACATCACCAATGAAGTATTGAGAACAAAGGATAATGACTAACCATATTCAATAGAATATATATAATTTGACCCTTTCCCTTAGACATATTTTTTGTTTTATTTTTTTAATTTTTATTTTGAATCTTTTTCCAGTTACATGTTTCACGTTCTTTCCCTCTCCCCCAAACACCACTAACCTCCCTTAGTATATGCACAATTCCACTGGGTTTTACACGTATCATTGATTAAGACCTAATTCCATATTATTGATACTTGGACTAGGTTTATAGTTTAGTGTCTACATCACCAATCATATCCCCATCAGCTGATGTGTTCAAGCAGTTGTTTTTCTTCTGTGTTTCTCCTCCCACAGTTCTTCCTCTGAATGTGGCTACTTTTCTTTCTCATAAGTCCCTCAGCCTTGCTCTGGATTCAGCATTGCTGCTAGAAGAGATGTGGTCGAATTGTACCACAGTGTATCAGTCTCCCTGTACAATGTTCTCCTGGATCTATTCCTTTCACTCTGCATCAATTCCTGGAGGGCATTCCAGTTCACATGGAATTCCTCCAGTTCTTTATTCTTTTGAGCATAATAGTATTCCATCACCAACAGTTACCACAATTTGTTCAGCCATTTCCCAATTGAAGGACATTCTCTCATTTTCCAAATTTTTGCCACTACAAAGAGTGTGGCTATAAATATTTTTGTACTAATCTTTTCCCTTATTATCTCTTTGGGGTATAAACCAAGCAATGCTATGGCTGCATCAAAAGGCAGATAGTCTTTTAAAGCCCTTTGAGCATAGTTCCAAATTGCCCTCCAGAATGGTTGGATCAGTTCACAACTCCACTAGCAATGCATTAATGTGCCAATTTTGCCATATTCCCTCCAACATTCATTACTCTCCCCTGCTGTCATTTTAGCCAATCTGCTAGATGTGAGGTAATACCTCAGAGTTGTTTTGATTTGCATTTCTCTAATTATTAGAGATTTAAACACTTTCTCATGTGCTTATTGATAGTTATGATTTCTTTATCTGAAAATTGCCTATTCATGTCCCTTGCCCATTTATCAATTGGAGGATGGCTTGTTTTTTTATACAATTGACTTAGCTCCTTATATATTTGAGTAATTAGACCTTTCTCTGAGTTTTTTGTTCTAAAGATTTTTTTCCCAATTTGTTGCTTCCCTTCTAATTTTTGTAGCATTGGTTTTGTCTGTACAAAACCTTTTTAGTTTAATGTAGTCAAAATTATTTATTTTACATTTTGTGATTTTTTTTCTAACTCTTGCTTGGTTTTAAAATCTTTCCTTTCCCAGAGATCTGACAAGTATCTGTGCTCACATAATTTACTTATAGTTTCCTTCTTTAAATTCAAGTCATTTACCCATTCTGAGTTTATCTTCATATAGGGTGTGAGATGTTGATCTAGACCCAATCTCTCCCATATTGTTTTCCAATTTTCCCAGAAGATTTTGTCAAATAGTGTGGTTTTGCCCCAAAAGCTGGGTTCTTTGAGTCTATCATAGGTCACTTATCCCTAGTCTATTCCACTGATCTTCCCTTCTGTCTCTTCACCAGTACCATATTGTTTTGATGACTACTGCTTTATAGTACAATTTAAGATCTGGTACTGTTAGGCCACCTTCCTTCATATTTTTCCCTATTATTTCCATTGATATTCTTGGTCTTTTGTTTTTCCAAATTAACTTTGTTAAAGTTTTCTCTAATTCAGGAAAGAAGATTTTTGGTAGTTTGATATGTATATCACTAAATAAGTAAATTAATTTGGGTAGGATGGTCATTTTTATTATGTTAGCTCATCCTACCCATGAGCATTCAATATTTATCCAATTGTTTATGTTAGCTTTTTTTATTATGTTAGCTCATCCTACCCATGAGCATTCAATATTTATCCAATTGTTTAGATCTAGTTTTAATTATGTGGAAAGAATTTTTTAGTTGTGTTCATATAATTCCTGTGTTTGTCTTGGCAGATAGATCCCTAAGTATTTTATATTGTCTAGGGTGATTTTAAATGGAATTTTTTTTCTAACTCTTCCTGTTGTGATGTGCTGGAAATATATAGAAATGCTGATGATCTTTGCGTGTTTATTTTGTATCCTGCAACTTTTCTAAAGTTGTTGATTATTTCTACTAGCTTTTTAGTTGATTCTCTAAGATTTTTTAAGTAGATCATCATATTATCTGCAAAGAGTGATAGCTTCATCTCCTCATTGTCTATTTTAATACTTTCAATTTCCTTTTCTTCTCTAATTGCTACTGCTAGTGTTTCCAGTACAATATTAATTAATAGAGGTGACAATGGGCATCCTTGTTTCACTACTGATCTTATTGGGAATCTTCTAATTTATCCCCATTGCATATGATGCTTGTTGATGGTTTTAAATACATACCATTTATTATTTTTAGGAAAGGCCCTTCTATTCCTAAACATCCTAGTGTTTTCAGTAGGAATGGGTGTTGTATTTTGTCAAAGGTTTTTTCAGCATCTATTGAAATAATCATGTGTGGGTTTTTTTGGTTTACTTGTTGATATGGTCAGTTATGTGAATGGTTTTCCTAATATTGAACCATCCTTGCATTCCTGGTATAAATCCCACCTGATCATAATGAATAACCCTTGTGATCACTTGCTGGAGTCTTTTTGCTAGTATTTTGTTTAAGATTTTCGCATCTATGTTCCTTTAGGAGATTGGTCTGTAGTTTTCTTTCTCTGTTTTTGATCTACCTGGCTTTGGGATCTGTACCATATTTGTGTCATAAAAGGAGTTTGGTAGAATTCCTTCTTTGCTTATTATGTCAAATAGTTTGTATAACATTGGAATTAGTTGTCCTTTGAAGGTTTGATAGAATTCACTTGTGAATCCATCTGGTCCTGGGGATTTTTTTCTTAGGGAGTTCTTTGATGGCTTGTTCAATTTCTTTTTCTGATATGGGATTATTAAAGTTTTCTATTTCTTCTACTGTTAATCAGGGCAATTTAATTTTTTAAAATATTCATTCATATCACCTAGATTGCTATTTTTATTGTCATATAATTGGACAAAATACTTTTTAATGATTGCCTTGATTTCCTCTTCATTAGATGTGAGGTCTCCCTTTTCATCTTTGATATTGATAATTTGGTTTTCTTCTTTCCTTTTTTAAAATAGATTGACCAATAATTTGTCAATTTTATTTATTTTTTCTAAGTACAGGCTTCTAGTCTTGTTTATTAATTTAATAGTTCTTTTACTTTTACTTTTATTGATTTCTCCTTTGATTTTTATAATCTCTGATTTAGTTTTTAATTAGGTATTTTTAATTTGTTCCCTTTTTAGTTTTTTGATATGCATGACCAGTTCATTGATCTTTGCCCTCTCTAATTTGTTAATATATGCACTCAAGGATAAAAATTTCCCCTGAGTACTGCTTTAGCTGCATCCCACAGATTTTGGTAGGATGTCTCATCATTGTCATTCTCTTCAATGAAATTATTGATTATATTATTAGTTCTTTAACTGACTGATTTTGGAGAATCATATTATTTAATTTCCAATTAGTTTTTGATTTGCCTGTCCATGTGCCCTTACTGATTATTATTTTTATTGCATTATGATCTGAAAAAGGTTACATTTAGAATATCTGCTCTTTTGCATTTGTTTGCCATGATTCTATGCCCTAGTACATGGTCAATCTTTGTGAATGTACCATGTGAAGCTGAAAAGAAGGTGTATTCCTTTTTGTCCCTATTTATTTTTCTCCACATATCTTTTAACTCTAATTTTTCTAAGATTTCATTCACCTCTCTTATCTCTTTCTTATTTATTTTTTGGTTTGATTTATCTAGATCTGATAAAGGAATATTTAGATCTCCCACTAGTATAGTTTTACTATCTATTTCCTCTTTGAGCTCTGCCAGTTTCTCCTTTAGAAATTTGGATGCTATACCATTTGGTGTATATATGTTGAGTACTGTTATTTACTCATAGTCTATACTGCCTTTTATCAGGATTTTATTACCGTCCCTATCTCTTTTAATCAGATCTATTTTTACTTTGACTTTGTCAGAAATCATGATTGCCACTCTTGCCTTCTTTTTCTCAGTTGAAGCCCAAAAGATTTTGCTCCAGCCATTGACCTTAATCTTGTGTATGTCCACCTGCCTCATGTGTGTTTCTTGTAGACAACATATGGTAGGATTTTGGTTTCTAAACCACTCTGCTATTTGCTTCTGTTTTATGGGTGAATTCATCCCATTCACATTCAGAGTTATAATTATCAGCTGTGTATTCCCCAACATTTTGGTATCCTCTCCTAATTCTACCCCTTCTTCTTACACTATTTCCTTTTAAAACAGTGGTTTGCTTTAAGCTAGTAACCCTTGTCCCCTCCCTTGATTTACTTCCCTTTCTACCACCCCCCTTTTTATTCTCCTCTTATTATTTTTAAGTCCTAATGAATTCCTTCCCCACTCTCTTCCCCTTTCTTTATGAACTCCCCACCCCCACTGCTCCCCTTGCTTCATTCCCTTCTGACTTTATCCATAGGGTTAGATAGAATTTGATATCCCAATGAATCTAGCTACTCTTCCCTCTCAGGATCAATTCCACTGAGAGTAAGGTTTAAATATTTCCTATTAATATTTTCTTCCTCTCCTTCTTAAAATAGTATTCATCGCCTCCTCTTCCCATGCCCTCTTTGTGTGGTATAGATTATCCTATTTTTCTTATTCCTTCAAGTTTCTCTTGGTGCCATCTCATATTTCCCCACACACACTCACTTCTCCCCCCCCCATATCATCTTAGACCATTTAATACTCCAACCTCTCCTTATGACTAATTCCTCTAATTACTATAATAGTACAGTTTTTTAGAATTACACATAATATTTCTTCATGTAGGAATACAAATAATTTGATCTTATTGAAGCCCCTGAAAAAGGAAATTTAAAGACAACAGTTTTCTTTCTTTCCCCTCTCTTTCTTATTTACCTTTTCATGTTTCTTTTGGTTTTTGTAGTTGGAGTTCAAAATTTCCATTTATTCCTGGTCTTTTCTGTGCAAATACTTGAAAAACTTCTATTTTGTTGAATGCCCATACATTCCCCTGGAAGTATATAGTCAGTTTTGATGGGTAGATGATCCTTGGTTGTAGACCCAATTCTCTTGTCTTTCTAAATATCATGTTCCAAGCCTTACAGTCTTGAAGTATGGAGGCTACCAGATCCTGTGTGATCCTGATTGGTGTTCCTTGATATCTGAATTGTGTCTTTCTGGCTTCTTGTAATTTTTTTCTCCTTAACTTGGTAGCTTTTGCATTTGGCTATTACATTCCTGGGGGTTGTCTTCTGAGGATTTAGTGGAGAGGGTGTTATATGGGCTCTTTCAATGTCTATTTTGCCCTCTTGTTCAAGGGCATTGGGGCAGTTTTCTTGGATAATTTCTTGTAATATGATATCTAGATTTCTATTTGTCTAATTTTTCCAGAAGATCAATAATTCTCAAGTTGTCTCTTCTAGACCTGTTTTCTTGATCTGTCATCTTCTCATTGAGATATTTCAAGTTTCCTTCTATTTTGTCAGTCTTTTGACTTTGATTTTTTAATACTTGTTGTCTTGTGAGATCATTGGCTTCTGGTTTTTGGTTATAAACTTTTGGTTTTCCTTTTCAGTCTGGTCTATCTGGCTCTTCATGGCTTCCAGCTGGTCATTTATGGTTTTCAATTTGCTTATCATTTTATTTGATTTCTGAACTTCAACTTCCAATTGCAAAATTCTGCCTTTTAAACTGTTATTTTCTTTTTGAACTATTTCCCACTTTTCTTGCCAGATCTCTTCCATCTTTCTCATGATCTCAGATTTGAATTCTTCAAGAGCTTGTGACCAATTTTCATTTTTTGGGAAGGTTTGGTTGTCAAAATAATTAATCCTCCTCTACTTTCTGGTTTTTCTTTTTGTGCAAAAGTTATCGAGTGCTAGAGCTTTTTTCTTGGTCTTTTTGGTGTTTATTTCTTTGGTCTTGCTTGTTATCATTATTCTTTTTCAGCCAGAAGTCTGAGTAAGGCAGGCATACTCTCTGTGCATAGAGCTAAGGAGCAGTTTTTGCCTGAGGCTACTTTGTGAGTCTCCTGGCTTCCACTGTCTGCTAGGCCTCTATTGTCCATGGTCCCTCTCGTATTCCCTCCTGCTCCCAAGGCCTGTACTCCCCAGCCTCCTGGGGTCTCTAGTCTAGCTGTTTTCAGAATCCAGCCCCAGTGTTCCTAGTCAGCTGTCCAGAGCCCAGAAATTGGCCCATGCTTGATCCTCCAGCTGAGGTCCTACCCTGAGTCTCAGTGCATTGAGCTGCTTCCACTGTCCTCTGCCTCTATCCACTCCACTCCCATGCCCAAAGTCTGCACTCTCTAGCCTCCTGGGGTCTCAGGTCTTGCTATTCTCAGGGGCAAGCTCTTGGTGGTCCCAGTTAGCTGCCAAGGAGCTAGATTTTGGCCCCCAGTTTGCTCTAACTCTGATGTATAGCTTCTGATTCTGGTACTGTGGGTTGGGTGGGGGAGGGTTGCTCAGCTCGCATTTTGATGGGAGCTATTTCCCCCCACTTATGGCATGGAAATGCCCAGATCCCATGTACCTTCGATGCTGCACCCTATTGTGGGGTCCCTTCTTTCATCTGGATTTGTTTTTTTTTTTTTGTCCTTTGGAGGTATACTGTTAAGAGTGTGTGGAAGGAAATATAATGGAAAGGTATAAAGGGACCAGGTTAAGAAGAATTTTGAAATTTGAAGAGACAATGTCTTCATTGTCCTGTGTGTGATCTTCACTCTTAATTCTTTTGAGGCAGTAAAATTTAATTTCTTTTGGCCATATTGTGACACCAGAAAATTTGTAATGAAAAAATGGGTCTTCATTTTCATGGGAATCTTGGGGTCAGTAAAGGCCCTTTGCAAAGTTCTTAAGAGTCATCCAACCTGCTCCACATTTTCTGTTAAACTCTGGGCACTCATTATCCATCTGGTCCAAAGAGGGCAACAACAATGGCCTATTTTGCAGAGGTTCTAAGGACCCTATAATGATAAATTTAGTGCTAAAAGAGACTTCACCGAGTCCAACCTCCTTTTTTTTTAAGAAGATGAAGCTGAAGGTCAGAGAAGTTGAGTAATTTTCTGAGGATCTTACAATTTGTCTACTGTGGAATATGAATCTAAGCTTTCCTTATTGCAAGTCACTCCATCACTTTACTATTTTTTTCAGTCTTTTCAGTTGTGTCCTACTTTTCATGACCCCATTTGGGATTTTCTTAGTGAAGATACTAGAGTGGCTAGCCACTTCCTTCTCCTGCTCATTCTATAGATGAGAAAACTGAGGCAAACAGAATTAAGTGATTTGCCCAGAGTCACATAGGTAGTAAGTGTCTGAGACAGATTTTGAATTCAGAAAGGTCAAATTCATCTACTTTACTCCCTGAAAGTATAAAGCTCAGATACAAACCCTGATGAATTGTCTGACTTCAAATCCAGGACTTTTTCCATAACATCAGAAGAATTATAGATTTAGAGTAGGATAAGACCTCTGAGGTCATCTGGTTCAATTTCATCATGTTATTGTTGAAGAATATGGCTTAGAGAGTTTAAATGACCAATCTAGTCACAGAAATAGTAAGTCGCACATCTGGGACTTAATAAGCTTGGTTAGAAGAGTCCACCCATGACCCCTACTCCCACCATATTTTAGTCCTGAACAGACAGGTACAGAACAGTGAAAGGACTTACCCAAAAGTACAGTAGAAAGTAATATCAGAATTAGAACCCTGTCATGCTGACTCCTGGAGCAGCTAGGTGGCACCATGGTACATAGAGTGCCTACCCTGGAGTTAGGAAGACTCATATTCTTGAGTTCAAATCTGGACTTAGAAGACACTTACTAGCTGTGTGACTGTGGGCAAATCACTTAACCCTGTTTGTCTCAGTTTCCTCATCTGTAAAATAAGCTGGAGAAGGAAATGGCAAACCACTTCAGTATCTTTGCCAAGAAAACCCCAAATGGGTCATGAAGAATCTGAAATGACTGAAAAGCAATATGTGGACTTCTAATTTTATTATTGCTGCTTCCTTTACCAGGCTTGATTTAATTTAAAAAATCCTTACTTTTTGTCTTAGAATCAGCACTAAGTATTGCTTCCAAGGCAGAAGAGTGGCAAAGGCTGCACAAGTGGGGTTAAGTGAGTTGCCCAGGATCACAGAGCTAGAAAATATCTGAAGCTAGATTTGAATCCAGGACTTCCTTTCTCTAGGCCTTGCTTTCTATCTACTGAGCATGTAGATACCCTTAGATATGAATTTGTAAAGGAAACAAATATCTAAGCCAAAAGAATGCGTTTCTCATAATGCCATTTCAAGGACTAGCATCCTTCTCATATAGGTAGGGTAGGTTTTTGTCAAGTAGAATGAGAGAGGTTAAGTTATTTGTCAAAAGTCAGAGGTCATAAACATCAGTTTGTAATAATTGACTAAAGTATTTATGCATAGCAGCATCTGAATATTACACCATCTGACTGAGAAAACCCACCAGGGGATAATTCTCATAATCTCTATGTTGTTCTTTACTATCTCATGGCAGTAACTTCTAGAAAAGAAAAAAAGGGAAGATGCTGAGAGAGAGGAACAACAGGTATTGACAGGCTAGCAGAAGGTTGCTCTGTTTAACCCCCAATGTGCCCAAGTTCCTCCCAGAAGGCACTCAGAGCCTCTACCTAGAGCTTGAGTCTGTCAGAATAAGTGGCTGCCTGCCAAGCTGTTGTAATTTGTGTTTTAATTCAACCTTCCCTTTATTCTCACTATTATGACTGCTGTGCAAACCTTTTTTGATTAATAGCCACTCCAAGAAGTTCACAAGGATGAAATTGAAAAGGACAATAATGGGGGACAAAGGAGATTTATATCTGGATTCCTTAAGGGTATTTATAAATAAAAGAGAGTAAGAAAACAGGTTACACTAAAAATAAATGTCATATGCAAAATTATCACAACAGAAAATGATTAAAATATGGCCAGAACCCTTGGAAGTAACCACAAGACCTCCTGTTGTCACTGAAGACCGTCCCAATAAAGAGCTCCTGTGGCTCCAATGTGCCAATTAAACAGTTTGTCTCTCCCACAACCTTCTTTTGGCAGACAGCTCTGTCTTAAATCTGCAAAATGAGATACAAGAAAGTTGTTTCTTAACTGTGCCCCCCAGAGTTTACTCTTTGCTTAACATGCAATGTAAATATGTCATTTTGATGACTAGAAATTGACTGGAAGATGCCAATTGCAATAAAAATATCCAACTCCCAGATTAATTAATGCTTGTCACAGTCTAAATTGCGACCAATGTTTTACATGTCTAAAGAACCTGCAAGGATCTAAGGAAATGCACAGAAGTAGAATTTTTGACATCTCTAGACAAGTTACTCAATAGCCAAGGGTTGAACTATAGATTCTACCTTGTCCAATTGGTCGATAAAATATTGACTTAAATACTGAAGAGGCTTTATGGATAACTGATTTCCCCAAGGAAACATAGCAGTGATAGGTCAAGTCGTGCCTCCAAATGTAGTTCTCTTACCATCTCTTACCATCATACTGTTTGAAATAAGGCAAATCTGAGAAGGAGACAACTTCACTCAGACTCTCTCCTAATAGCAGCACTTCCTTTTTAGATTAGCTATCTTATATGTATCTTTTGACCTTGTTATCCTGTAAATCTACAACCAGGTGGAAAAGGTCCACTCAATGTTGGTGACCTTTCCCTAGATCCTTTGACAGTGAATGGGTAATGGAGACTGGGGAATGATGGAACAGACCCAGAGCATGTGGGCCCAGTGTGATTGCCTCTGAAAGTACTTAATGGTGTGGACTGGAGGAGTCTGCATCTTCATTTCAGAGGATGAAAAGGAATTCTGTAACTTCTTCCTATCTACCTACCACTTGGTTAAGAAAAGAGTATTTGGTTGGCAGCTAAGCCAGAACTGATATGAAAAGGACTTCAATAAAGGGAATCTGCAACCTAGGTAGAAATGGAATCTATGAGCAATTCATCATCTATCTCTTGTCTTGCAATCTAGCAAGAATTTGGGGACATTTTTCTGCCTTGTTCTGTCCCCCCCTTTTTTATGGTAAAGTGCTGAAAGCTCATCATACTCATCATATGTTTGTCTTTTCCTTCTCCAGCTTATTTGATGGATAAGGAAACTGAGACAAACAGGTTAAGTGACTTGCCCAGGATCACAGAGCTAATAAGTATCCGAGGCCAGATTTTAATTCAGGAAGATGTGCCTTCCTCACTCCTGCCTAAAATACAAATTTGGAGTCATTAAATTTATTGCAAATATTGCATAGTTTCCCTACCTCAATCCATCCTCTTCTCTTACTTAGTTCTGGACTCAGATCATTTGCAATTCCTTTGCAGTACCTTTCAAAGATATATGCACTGTATGTTCAACTATATATAATATCCAAGAAAACAGGTATCCTTCAATTTCATTTTGTCATAATGGAAAGTTGTCACTCTCTTGATTGATTATAGATGTTTTCTAGGATGTTCTATCTCTTTCTAGGTCTTGATACAATCCGCACAGTGTCATTCACAAATAGGACCATGCAGAGGAATTCATTATCTATAGGGACTTCTTCTTCCTTTGAATATCTTGCATATTGCAGAGGAGAGTAGCAAACACTTTCAGAGAAAATTTGCCTCCCAGACTTGTACTTCTACTCATATTGATAATCAGATTTCAGTAATACTTGTATTACTCTCATTTTGTAGATGAGGGAACTGAGACAAATAGAGGTTAAACAACTTGACAATATTCATTAAGCCAATAAGCATCAGGGTTATGATTTAAAGCCAGATCTCACTGACTTTGTTTTAGCTTTCTATTCACTTAGCCTTTGCTATTTACTTTGAGCTTCAATACATGCCATCTTATTTGCTACTGAAAACAACCCTGTACATTGATAGATCAGGTATCAGTTTACCTTTTTTAAAGATGAAGTCATAATGTGAAAAAGAATTAATGGTTTCTTATATAAAGTAGGAAAAACTTACTTGTACAGTTTATTTTTTCATTAAAATTTAAACAAAGTTCAAAGTGTTTTATAAGTTTAGTTTAGATTTCTGTATTTAATGAAGTAGCTGCTAGCATATCCCAATCAAATGATGCTTAGTTCTCACTCTTCCCCAAGCCCCCAGCACAACCAGTGTAATCATAGAAAGCTAATAAAGTGTTCAATTGTATTAAATGAAACAGAAAAATGTGTCCATGCCTCATTGCCCTTTTAAAAAGTGTGAAGAAATTTTCTCTGATGAAAGTGAGTAGTGAGTCATTTGCAATGATTAACTAAAGATCAGTCATTCCCCTAGTAATCTTCAAAAATCTACCTTGACAGCTTTGGATATATCTGAAGTAGAAGAAATTTGGGAAGTCTGTCACTTTGCAGTAGAGAAGAGAACCTAATGTGAAGGAAGAACCCAGTTCTTGAAAAGAGATCACTCAATGACTTTTCCCTTACACTTCTAACAGAGGGGATGAAATTTATTTATCCCCATCCCATTGGTTATGGCCTCATGTAGAAGAGATACTTTCCAGTAGAAGACACTGTACCCAGCTAAGATCAGACTCAAGGAATCGAAGAGAGAGTCAATGGGAGGTGGCTTTAAGCAGTGGAAACTCTGGCAGCATAGAAGAGAGCTAACAAAGGATTCAAGAGAGAATTAAGTTCTGGAAATTGGGAACTGAGCTGCACAGAGAAATAGCCCAGGCAGCCCAGCTGAGTAACCTATCCAGAAGAGATGCAAACCCAAAGGAGGGCATCATGAGGATAAACTGACAAAAGAAAATATATCTTGTATTGAAGTGCCAGAAGAATAAGTTGCCTGAGTTACAGGTATTTCCTATATAGCTGCCTAACTACTAGTGTACTCTGGCTTTGTGCCCACTCTTCATAGATACTAAGTTCATATATGTCAAAGTATGCCTTGGGGTTATGAGAGAAAAAAGGACATTTGTGGTGAGGAAAATTAGTGACAAATTGTATTGTTTATTAGTGATAGTTCTTTGGGAAATCATTTTCCCCAAGCTCTTTGGCTTTCCAAGATCAGACTGAAATAGTCCAAGCCTCAAGGCATCTAAAATGGTCTGGGACCTTTTGTGTCAAAGCCTTATCTTTAGTCAAGAAGGCCTACCCTAAAGCATTCTAAAGTTGGGTGTGTCAGTGTTTCCCTAATTTGGACAAAGATACACAGCAGAAGAAAAAAGGCAGAGATCCTTGATATCTCAAAGTCTACCTCATCTTTCAAAATATCTACCAATGGAGATTATCAGGGAATGTCCAAAGGATGAAGTATCAGGACACTTAGAAAGAGGATAGACATTCTTGTAAAAGATAGGACTCACTGAACATCTTTTCACAGTAAGAAGCAAATGGGAAAGGATTCAGCCTTTGTTAATGGACCACATGCCTTGTTTGTTTTTTTTTAAAACCCTTGTACTTCGGTGTATTGTCTCATAGGTGGAAGAGTGGTAAAGGTGGGCAATGGGGGTCAAGTGACTTGCCCAGGGTCACACAGCTGGGAAGTGGCTGAGGCCGGGTTTGAACCTAGGACCTCCCGTCTCTAGGCCTGACTCTCACTCCATTAAGCTACCCAGTTGCCCCCCTTGTTGTTGTTTTTAAATTTTTATTTAATTAATTATTTTAGAAGATTTTTCCATGATTACAGGCTTCATGTTCTTTCCCTCCTCTCCCCCCCACTCCCATGGCCAATGCACATTTCCACTGCTTTTTACATGTGTCGTTGATCAAGACTTATTTCCATATTATTGAAATTTGCACGAGGGTGATCATTTAGAGCAGTGGTTCCCAAATTATTTTGGCCTACTGCCCCCTTTCCAGAAAAAATATTACTTAGCCCCCTGGAAATTAATTTTAAAAAATTTTAATAGCAGTTAATAGGAAAGATAAATGCACCTGTGGCCATCACCGCCCTTTGGATCACTGTAGCACCCACCAGACAGCGGTAGCGCCCACTTTGGGAATTACTGATTTAGAATCTATATCCCCAACCATGTCCCCATTGACCCATGTGATCAAGCAGTTGTTTTTCTTCTGTGTTTCTGTTCCCACAGTTCTTCCTCTGAATGTGGATAGTGTTCTTTCTCATAAGTCCCTCAGAGTTGTCCTGGATCATAGCATTGCTGCTAGTAGAGAAGTCCATTACATTTGATTGTACCACAGTATATCAGACTCTGTGTACAATGTTCTTCTGGTTCTGCTCATTTCATTCTGCATCAATTCCTGGAGGTTGTTCCAGTTTGCATGGAATTCCTCCAGTTCAATATTCCTTTGAGCACAATAGTATTCCATCACCAACAGATACCACAATTTGTTCAGCCATTCCCCAATTGGAGGATATCCCCTCATTTTCCAATTTTTTGTCACAATAAAGAGTT
This sequence comes from Gracilinanus agilis, assembly GCF_016433145.1. Taxonomy (NCBI): domain Eukaryota; kingdom Metazoa; phylum Chordata; class Mammalia; order Didelphimorphia; family Didelphidae; genus Gracilinanus; species Gracilinanus agilis. Next base: position 619,281,265 of record NC_058132.1, on the reverse strand, counting down.
ATATGCCTTGTTAATAACCAATGTTTTTCTCAGGGAAATAGCCCCATATTATTTATTGGTTAAAATTCTGAAGGCTACAGTTTGAACTTTACTTATGTTACAGTAGCAAATGCTTTTATTTTAAGCTAAAAATATCTTCTGGTTAATTATTAAAGGTAAATTGTACCAGTAGGGGCTCATGACTTAGAAGGAAAGACACTTAAAGTACCTTTCAGTAACCATCCTCTGGGTGATCCAGCCTGCAAGGACAATATGATATAGGATAGTCCCAAAAGGAGTACTGTATATAGTTAATCAAAGTATTTGAATTTCAATTTTTCTTCCATTGATGTAATTAGCCACTAGAGTTACTAAGGCACATTTTTCATGTCAAGGAAACAATGGCAAAAACCAGGACAGAATAGCAGAAAAGCAAATAATGAGGACAAGTTGGTGCATGAGAACACAAAAAGCATTGGAAGAGAGTTACTTTTTTTTTCCAAATCTTCTGTATTCTTGAAGAGTCAGGAAGTTTTCTCTTTTTTTCCCTTCCCTTTTGTTCTTTCAAATCTGTCCCTAGTCAAAAAGAATTGGTTTCTATTGAAGGCTTAGTATCTAATTTCATCCTTTATTTTATTTGTATTTCTCAGTCTTAAAAACATGGACACTAATGAGGCATTTTAAACACTCATGCCAATATACATTGCATTGATTCCTATTCAAGTCTCTTCTTAAATTTTCTATAGAGTATCTGGAAACCTTCATTTTGCTCTTTGTATATGCTGTGAATGCCAGGGAAAGACTCAAGCTGTCGGTTATTCTTTGGCGTTGTTATATGACTGGCAGGGTCGCTGGGATATTCAAGGAGGACCAAAACATTGGGGGTGAAGGCTTGCCATGACCATTTTAGGGCTTCTCTTCCCTCTTTGGTGTCTACTTGTCACCCAACTCTCACTTGTGGCTCCAAAAAGCTGTAGCATTCACAAACATGTTAAATAAGGATAAGTTAAGGGATGTCTACCCCAAGCATGTAAACGCTTCCCTCTTCAAATAGGCAGATGAGAACAATTCATTTCAATGATCATGAAGGCAGTTGAAGCAGGCCATTTGGAACACTTAGAGCTTGGTCAGACATTGAAGGTGCCAAGATCATCCATTGCACCCCAGGCCATCACCAATCATGTTGACTTTTGTGCTGCCACTGGACTTTGATAACTCTGAAAGAGAGAGTGATGCTGATGACTTTGTGCAACTTCACTTCTCTTAAATCAAATTCATGAGCAAGTCAAGGCATCAACAAGTCATCATGTCATTAGTCTGCTTCAAAACAAAGGATGGATAACAACAAAATGAATGGCCCATCTCATTTTGTGGTTATACTATTTTGTGATTATGCCATTGTTGCCTTTTGCTAACTTTGCTTTCTTCAAAGCTCAACTCAAGAACCACCTCCTAAATGAGACTTGCCTCTACCTCTCCATTTGCTAGTGTCCTTCCTCCCAATCCCACAACTGAAATTTCTTTGTTGCTCCATTCTCCCTATCCTGATTGTTTTTATCTTTTGCCTCCATTCTTGCTCTAGTCAATCAAATCAGTGCCACCTGGGCTACTGGGAAAGGTGAGAAAATTTGCCATGTTTGACTTCCCACACCTAAATCTTTTCCCTAAAGCCTTAGGGCAATTAATTCTTTCCCCTCCATATGATGTATCTCCCATTAGAATATAAACTCCTTGAAGGCAGAGATTGTTTGACTTTTGCATATGTATTGCTAAGGATTATCACTCTAGAAAAAAGAAAATACTCAATACATTATTTTTATTTCATTCATTTTGAAATTGATCATTTGTGAAATTACTATTTCTCTCTGATAGAATATAAACCTCCTGAAGGATGCCCAGTGCATAGTATAGAGCCTGATATAGTTAAAAATCAGACTTGTGATTTCATTGATGCAGAGTTGCAGGTAGGGAATTCCTTAGTCAATGCAGACATGCACCTTATTTGTAATTTGCAGTGAATAAGGGGTTACCTGGAGCACTTTCAGGTTAAACTTCTGTAATCAGTGTGAACCAGAGGGAAGATGTGAATTTAGGACTTCCTAACCCTTAGTCAATTAGGTCTCTTTCTCAATTATTCCATGATGCCTTTCAGAAATAAAAGCTTACATTCTAATGGGAGGAAACAACATATACACAGATAAGTAAGTTTATCTGTTGTTGCAAAAGATAAGAGTGTTGGACCTGGTGTCAGAAAGATCTGAGTTCAAATAAAGTTTCAACACTAGGTAAGACATTTATTTTCTGCCTTAGTTTCCTCATTTGTAAAATGAAGTAACAAATGGCACCCTACCTTCCAGAGTTGCTGTAAGGATAAAATGATATATTTGGAAAGCACTATATTAATGCTAGCTATTATAATCATGGTCATCATCAACAACATCATCATTGTTAAAATAAAGAAAAATGATTTTTTACTTACAAAGTTCTAAGCTGTATGTTAGTCAATTGGGATATAAATATAAAAATGAGAGAGTGTTACAGTGGATAGAGCATGGGGACTAGAGTTGATATGTCCTTAATTCACTAGCTGTGTGATCCTGGGCAAGTCAACGAACCCTGTTTATCCCAATTTTCTCATCTATAAAATGAATTTAATAATAGCACCTGACTCTCAGGCTTGTTATGAAGATCAAATGAGAAAATAATTGTAAAGTGCTTAGCACAATGACTGGCATGTAGTAAATGCTATAAAAATATTACATTATTATTGCCATTATCATTATTTTCCCTGACACATAGTAGGTATACAATAAACAAATATTTCCTAAATGAACACACATGGTGTGTTTCTTTGCTTTTCCTTTCTTTGGTGGGGAAATGTGATCAGATTAGAAGTTAACTTTCAAGAAAAAGTAACCCTTATTTCAGCCCTTTGTATACCTAAGGTGGTTTTCAATTTGAAACATCCTGACTTTAGTACTGAAGTCTGCAATGAGTTGTGGGAGTATACATTTTAAAATGGCCAAGGCCATCCTAGATGGAAGCAATAAAATATGACAGCCTGCCTGATTCTTCCACCTGCATGAACAAAATAGAACCTGTCTGATGGGCATTAATATCGAGCCAGCCACACTATATAACACAGCCCACTGCTGCATTGGTTAAAAACAAGTCAACAGCAACAGAGAGAAAGACAAGCAGTGAAGCAACACGCTCAACTCAATTCTGAATTATCCATCCCTGAACAATTAAAATATTTTTAAAAGTCTGGATAAAGTCTTTTCATTGCCTGTGCAGCCAATTATCCCTTGCCCTTCTTCAAATAAAATATTTCATGAGATTTGCTTGCTTGCTTTTATTTTTTAACTCTTACCTTCTGTCTTAGAATTGATACTAGGTTCTCAGGCAGAAGTGTGGAAGGCATAGGCAATGGGAGTTGAGTGATTTGCCCAGGGTCACCTAGCTAAGAAGTGCTTGTTTGAGATTAGATTTGAACCCAGGACACTCCAGTCTCCAGGCTTCATTTTCTATCCATCAAGCCACCTTGTTGCTTCTGTCTGCTTCTTTTCTGTAGAAAAAAAATCCATGACAACTAAAGTTGGGATGGGGAGGGATACCATTTGGGGATCAAAACTCAGGCCATAGGTTTTATAACTTCAATTCTCCACATAAATGACTTAAATCTAACTCACTTGCTTTAAAGGTTATATATTTGCTGAGAGTTGAGAACCTTTCTTTAGGATGGGTTTGTGGTTGTCAGAGTTGACAAGCATTTAAGTGTTTGTTATGTGCTAGGTGCTGTGCCAAAGTTTGGGGATTACAATGAAACCATCCTTCAGCTCACTTCTTTCCTCCTCAAAGGTCTCTGCCCTCAAGAAGCTCAAATTATGTTTTGAACAATGATATATGTAAAACCCAGTGGAATTGATCATTGGCTTCAGGAGTGGAGAGAGAAAAGGGGAGAGAAAGAACACGAATCATGGAATCATGGAAAAATATCTAAATTAACTAATTAAATAAATGGATTTTTAAAAAATGTGAAAAAAAGCTTAAACTATAATAGGGGAGAAAATATGCAAATAGCAGCGTAAGTATGATCTGGACATAGTGTAAATAGAAGGCACCAGTAGTATGGGAGATCAGGATGACTGTCCTGCAGAAGGAGGAAATTAAACTTAGACTTGAAGGAAAGTTATGTGTTGGAAGTGAAGAGAGAAAGCATTTCAGACAGGGTGGATAGGAGAGGAAATGTCATGGACAGAAACAAGAAGGCCATTGCCATTGAAAGGTAGAATGCATGAAGGGAAACAAAGAATTCGACTTTAGGTAGCAAGAGACCAGGGTGTCAAGGGCAATAAAAACTCAAAGGAAGATTTTGTATTTGATATGTGAGTTTAGAAGGGAATGAATGGAATGTATTGAGTAGGGACGGTGACATGTTTAGACCTGAACTTAAGGAAAATCCCTCTGTAGTTGAGTGAAGGGGGAAATGGAATGGGGAAATCAACCCTTTTTTGAACTATGGAGGCTTGTCCCAAGGCAGCAGCTATCTGACTGGAGAGAAGTGGATCTTTATTAAATATATTATGAATGTGGAGTTATAACCAAACAAAGCAGCAGAGTGGAGAGAGACAAAAAGTCCAGTTTCTGTTCTCTATAAAAGACACTGAAAGGAGTTTGGTACTCTATTCTCCCACCCTCTAATCAGAAGGGAGATGGGACTAAGACATGGGTTGTCAATCAAGGCTTGAGTTAACATCAAGGTGAAGAAAACAGGGGAGATAAGGCCTCTGAATCTCTTTTCAGACCCTAATACCAAATCACTTGACCTCAGTTTCCTCATTTGTAAAGTGAGAGAACTGGACTTGATAACATCAATGGTCCTAGCCCTTCTACGTCCCAATTTATCCATCTTTAAAATGGGGATGAGAATATTGATATTCTGATCTTTTCACAGAGTGAAATATAAATTGAATGAAAAAGTACCAAACTATATATATCACAATATAATTTTATTATAATCTCATATTCAAAACATTTAAATTATATATAATTTTATTATAATCTCATATTCAAAACATTTAAATTAAACTCATTAAGGTCCCAATTACTACTATTGTTATTCAGGTTTCCTGGGTTGATTGTCCAGTGCATTCCAGGTCACATTGCCCTATTTCTTCTGAAATATGTATCACAGAGTGCCTCAGCAGGATGGAAGGCTGCTAATGGATTTTTATCACTTTGTTGAATAGTGAAATATACAACCATTAGTTTTAGGGCATTGTAGGTGTGAGTGTTCACATAAGCAAGACAAACACTCTATAGATGATAAAATATTTTTATATCTACATATACGTGTGTATATCTCTCTATATATGTATCTACATATTTTAATCAATAGACACAAAAATACATATTATAAAAACTATAAAGCCATTCCCTGTAATATGAACAGACTACTTCCTGCTGAGGGTCTCTGTGATGCACTCAATATGAAGGATTACTCTCTGCCAGAGTTCCCTCACTCCCTCCATAGGTTGAACTAGTTCTTAGCAAAGAAGCTGGACTAAACTCAAGACTCAGAACCAATCTTCCTTGATACCACTTCTTGGAAGCCTTGGAAAATACCATCTTGGCTTCCTGGTCACCTAAGGGCATTAAAAGGCTGACCATCTTAGAATCTGGGCTCTTTAGATTTGGTGGATTTCTCAGGGCCACATGAGTCACCACATCCTGCCCTGTTGACCAAACTGAGACAGGGAAAAGCTGTGCCTAGACATGCTAAGTTCTAAGGTATTATACTGAATCACCCATGATGGCCTCCTTTTATTCCAGTATTGAGTCCAAATTAACAGGGGAGTTAGATTCATGGATTTTATTCCAGCAGCCCCCAGTAGTAATTCAAATGCCAAAACAATTTGGCAATAGGTGATGTTGCATCTTCAGATGCTATGGTCACTACAAAGTATAATTAAACTCAAACATGACTATGCTAGACACAGGGAATAGAAAGAGAGGCACAACAAAGTCCATATTCCTGAAGAATTTATTATCTAATAATAATCAGTCAAATTGATTGAAATTTGATTGAAATGCCCACTGAGTGCCAAGCACTGTGTTAAATTTTGGAGATATAAAGACAATGAAAAACATCTTTCCCCTCAAGGAGTTAACAGAGAAAGACAATATGTGAATGTAAGTAACTATAATACAAAGAATGTGGCAAGCATAAAAGAAGAATCCAAGGAGAGTGTTATAAGAGTGTTATATGAAGGAGTGATATCTTGGGAGAGGAAAGGAGGAGGTCAGGGAAAGCTTCCTGGAGATCATACCCAAGTTTGACTGTGGAAGTTGGGAAAGACTTTAAAAGATGGAAATGTGGGGAAGTCTACATTCTACACATGGTTTTAGCATAGGACTATATAACAGATGGAAGAAAGCAGGGCAAGAATTGAGGAAAGATAGTGGTGGTCTAATTTTTGAAAATAGTTCTAAGCATATAAAAGAAAGTCTTATGAAATAAGGCTGGGTAGGCAGGTGGGAGCCAAAGTGTGGTGGCTTCATACCATGATCAAGATATTTTTACCTTTAAGGCTTTTTTCATCTAGAACAATACTCTAGAAATATTATTCAGCTTTGTGTAAAAGTTGAAGAGAGGATAAAGAGAAGGCATGGGAAATTACTTAGAAAGCCTTTAAAACAGTTTAAATAAAAGATGAAGGTCTGAACTAAGGTGGTTGCAGAGTGTGTGTGTGTGTGTGTGTGTGTGTGCATGCACACACACATATGTGTCGTGAATATTGGGAGAGACTGGTGCTAGATATATTGTAGAAATTGACTCAATAGCTGAAAGTTTGGAAAGAAGAAGAGGAGAAGAGTCAGAGATAATTGCCATTATAAAGTTAAGTGTCTGAAAAGATGGGAGAGATATCAACTGAAAAAGAAAAGTTTTCAAGAAGAGGCAGATTTAGGGGCAAGATGAGTTTAACTTTAAAGAAATTAAGTGGAAATATTTAAGTTAGAAATAAAAATGTAAGTTAGAAATAAGGGTCTGAAACTCTCAGAAGATATTGGGAATGAATATAGACATTTGGGAGTCAGCTGAAAAAAAAGTGATAAAACTGAGGTTACAGGAGCAAATGTGATCTCAAATGGAAGAGAATGTAGAGAGACTAAAAAAATGGAACAAGGGCAAGACCTTGAGAGATAATCACATTCAAGGGATGGGAGGAGGGTTAGCAGTCAAGTAAAAGAAACAGAATGAACAGCCAGAAAGGCAAAGGGATCCAGGAAAAAGACACAGTGTCACTGAAATCAAAAGAGAAAAAATTAAGAAAGGAATGGTCAATTCCATCAAATGCTTCAAAAAGGACAAAGAGGATGAGGATGTGGGGGAAGGACACTGGATTTAGTGAGAATACGTTTTCATGACTTTGAAGAAAAGCATTTCAGTAGATTAATGAGGATGGAATCCAAATGATAAGAATTCAATTAATGAATGGCTGGTGAGAAAATGGAAGCATGGATTACTTTTTCTTGAAGTTTAGTAACTAAAGGGAGGAGAGAAATAGGGTCACAGACTTAAAGCCAGAAGGATTCTTAGAGGTCATCTAGTCTAACCCCCTAATTTTTCTGGATGAGAAAAGTGATGCCCAAGATCATATAACATTGTCAGTGAGACAAGATTTAGGCTCAGGTTTTTTTGACTTTAAATTTAGGGTTCTGCCTGATATGCTACCTACATTACTTTGGAGACAAAGATTAATGGGAAAATTTCTTTATATTCAATTTAAGAGGATATTTTTAGGTTGAGGCAAAGTATGGAGGGAGAAAGAGATTGAAGTTAGAAAAGAGAAAGAACAATTAGTAAGTGAAAAATAAATACTTATTGATTCATTGGAGGTGGGGTTACAGATGATAGATTCAGAACTGGAAGGTACCTGGTAAGTCTAGTTCAATCCTCTCCTTTTTTAGATGTAAACATTGAGACCTTAGTCTAAGAATGTTTACACAATGTGTCCAAATTCACACAGTAGGTAGAAGACTTGAACCTAGCTCTTTTAACTTCAAATTAGAAAAATATTTCAATTAATGTCATAGAGAAATAGGGTAGCTAGGTGACTAACTGGCTAGAGTGCTAATCTTAGAGTCAGGAAGATTCATCTCCCTGAGTTCAAATCTGACCTTTGACACTTGTTAGTTGTGTGATCCTGGGCAAGTCTCTTAATTCTGTTGGCCTCAACTTCCTCATTTGTAAAATGAGCTAGAGGAGGAAATAACAAACCACTCCACTACCTTTGCCAAGAAAACCCCAAAATTGGTCTTAAAGAGTGGGATATAACTGAAAAATGACCAAGCACCAAATTAGAGAGATAAAGTTGGCAAGGAGGAGAGACACCAGTTTCTTTGAGACTAGAGAGAAGAAGAAACATGAGCATGAAGAAAATGAAAGTTCAGAGGAATGGAAGAAGAGAGTTGAATAAGTTCTGATCATCTGTATCAAGAAGAAGTAGGGAAGTTAGTGTTTTCATAAGAGAAGACTTTAATAATTTTTGTGCAAACTATGATAGAATCAATGACAGTAGTAAAAAGATTTTAATGTAGGAGTAAATGCTCCTTTAAATTTAGCACGTCATCAATGCTTTTATCTATTATAAATTAATTGATATCAATGAATATATAACTGTAATATTTAATATATAATATGTAAAATAATTTAATTTGTAATATGTAAATAAATATATAAATATAATTTATAAACATCTTGAGAGAGAGAGAGAGAATAATATAGATCTTTGGGCAATTCATTAGAGATGTCCTTCCAAATTGACAATGAACTGTTAATGACTGTTCTTTAAGTCCATACATGTAAAATCAACCCTATCCTACCAAGATACTTTTAACAATATTTGGATATTCTATCATACTAAGATATTTTAATAATATTTGTGTAATTTACCATACAGATGTATACATAGGGAAATGCTTTATAAATATGATTTATTACAAGATCAATGCTTCCACAGTTGAGGTTAGAAACTTTCTGCTTATGTTTCTATAGAGAATTCGGTAGACATAATTTTCAGGGGGACCAATGTAGGTATGATAACTATAGCCCCCTTCCAAAAAAGTAACAACATGGCACATAATCTTTCTAGTGAAATTCATTTTCAGTTCTGTTAAATAAACTTGAAATGGGTCTTGTGGACATGGATTCAAATCCTAGCTTTTACTTTAACCACCCATGGAGATAATTATCACATCAATGAAATGTGTATAATAATACATTCAGTAGTTTTATAATTTCCTGCTGGAGACCCCAGCTGCCACAAGATAGGGATAGAGGAGGGAGAAGAAGTTCAAGAGAAAGAGTTTAAGGATAAAGGGTATTTGCTAACAATAGAATGATCATAGCACAAGGGTCAGTCTGATCATGAGTTGAGGGTGAGTCTAGAATGAGCAGAGAAGAGCATCAGAATATTTTAGTGGCAGGACAGAGCCTGTGCCTAGATAGTGTGTCTGAATGATAGGGATTAAGGAAATGGAGATGAAAGGCGAAGTCAATGGTCATATTAGCCATAGAAGACTGAGTAAACAGCTTGTTAATGGGAAAGTTTGCCATAGCTTTTGGATTGTTGATTTGATACTGCTTTCATAGAAGAAGTCTCAAGCTCAGCCTATTCCAAGCCCAGTAGGATTCTAGGCCAGACTTTTCTTTTTCTGAGTCTAAGGTGAGAAACCACCAAGGATATTGTCTCTAGATAAAATTGGTGAGGAATAGAATAGCATATGCAGGAATAACTGCAATAAGGAAAGAACAAGGATTCCAAAATCAATCATATAGACACATAAGATGCTCTTATTTTACAGATGACAAAATTGAGGTCCAACTGATTAGCAGCATACCTGGTACCAGAAGATGTGATCTCCTGACTCTTACTTTAGAGTTAATATCATGATAGTACATTGCTTATTTTTAGGGATCAAACTCTTTGCTTGAGAAAAAAAACTGTAATGACTTTTCTAATGGTTTTTAGTCTCAGACAACTTAGTTTAGCATGTATACCTCCTTCGCTCATTTATTCATAAAACATTTCTTGAGTATCCACTATTTGAAAAGTATTTTCTTTGTAGGAAAAGATTTAGGTTTAACAATGAGATAGAAGAAAAAAGAGAAAAGTGCTAATTCTGAAACGAGATTTGGCGTAAGACGCCAAAGAATCTGTTTCTATGGGAATTTTGTATCCATGATTATTTTTCTGCTCACTAAGAGATTTGAAAGAATGTTTTCTTTTATAAAACTCATTAACTTCAATTTTGCACAGTGTTGCACTTTTGCAACACTCAGCACAGGCATATAGAAACACCTCAGAGAATGATTTGATGATATAACTCAATTCTGGAAAGTACTAAAAAAACAGGTTCCTCAGTAAAAACAAAACAAAACAAAACAGAACAAAAAAAAAACCACCATTAAATTGTTTCTTCCAGCCTCCAGTATACTCAGACAACACTTAGACAGCTTTCAGGCAAAACAAATGCCTCCTACAGTCAGCTTTGAAGTGCCACTGACAAGCTATGCATAGCTACCAACCTGGAATTCACACCTATTCAATACTGTACCCAGATGATGATAAGTATTCTAACTAATGACCAAAAAGTGTGAAAACAAATTGAAGCAAAGTGAGAAAACAAGTTGCCCTATACCCTTTGCCAAAATTACATCTCACAGGAACCTCAGAAAAAGATAGAAAATTACTTTAAGTTGTTTTTTCCTTCTCAAGTAGAGTCACGCCTGGAGTATACTGTAGCTGGAGAACAGCAATTGTTTCTGTGTATCCATAAGAGGCAAAGATCTAAGTATTTCAAAATGTTATCTTTTTGTAAAAATTCAACCTTTCAGGTACATGTAGGAATAGCACCAGAGTTCATATTTAAAACATGGTAATTCTTCCAGAAAGTTTGAAAGTGTAGATGTTTGGGGAGTTCTCTCTACTTTACCTTCCAGGGAAGGAAAACTCTGGCTTCCTATTCTGGAAGAAAGGTCTCTCCCATCATATTTTATATATGATAGACCTTTTTTTTCATTCTTATTTTTTTCCCTCAAAGGTCTTTTTTCCCTACTGAAACCACATATCCTCTGAGGAACCTCATATGAACATTCAGGGTCATGGCACTTGTGTCTCAGAGCAATGCTACTTCTTCCTTGAGAAGTTGGAAGGTGGTTTTCTAATGCCATTTGCTCAAGCCCCCATTGGTGTTCTCTACTCCAAGAGTGATGCTTGAAAACACTTTAGTGACTCAGCCTTTAGTAGTTTTTGATGTTCCTTTGAATAGAAAGCCTGGCTCGGAGTCAAGAAAACTTGAGTTCAAATATAGCTCAAAACACTTGTTAGTGTTTTATATGATCCTAAGCCAGTCATTTTGCCACCATTTGCTTCAATTTCCTCATCTGTAAATTATAAATTATATTTACAAATTATATAATTATGTAAATTATATATAAAATTATAAAATAATAAGACTTATGTCTCAGTGCTGTTGTGAACCATCAAATGTGACAGATATCTGTAAAAGCACTTAGCACAGTGCATGGCACATAGTAAGCATTTTATAAGTAGTAGCTATTATTATGATTATTTCTTATCATTATCTAAGGCAGGGGTCGGCAACCTTTTTGGCCGTGAGAGCCATAAACTCCACATTTTTTAAAATGTAATTTCATGAGAGCCATACAGTGCTCACAATGTGCGCTCCTATAATGGCACCTGAAAAAAAATGGACTTTATGACTCCTGCAGAAAGAGCCATATCTGGCCCTCAAATGAACCAGATATGGCTCGAGAGCCATATGTTGCCGACCCCTGATCTAAGGTATAAGAATTGTTGGTTTGAAGTATTCCACCCAAAGTTTGACACACTCTCCAACAAATGCATTGAGGCCAAGGGACTCCAGCTTCAGAAAACATGGATAGCAAATGGGTAGCTCATAGTTCCTGGTTGCTAGAAGCCCTTTGTTCCCATTAGTGAGATGCTTAAGAACTTCTTATGTTTGGATCAGTTTTTTGGTCTGGCACTCTAGGAAGCCATGAACTTGTATCCAGTATGCCTTGGGTCTTTTTTTTTTTACCCCTTACATTCTGTCTTAGAATCAATACCAATTACTGATTCCAAGGTAAGGTCATGCAGCTAGAAGGTATCTGAGGCCACATTTGAAACAAGATCCTCCTGTCTCCAGGCCCTCTATCCATTGGGCCACTTATCTGCCCCTTCCCTTGGATCTTAATGAAGATATTGCCACCAGCTAATGTGGAATACTACTAGCATACTAGTAGGATGCCCAACCTACTCTAGACCCTTCTGAGCTCACAAAGGCATCTTTCAGTCAATGGGAGAGGGGAGAAAGCTAGGAAAGAAGGGAATCCTCATTTTATTTATTTGTTTTTACCTTGAGTTTAGACAAGTTCTATAGGCAAACAATTGATATGTTAAATCTGTAACATAAAAGCTTCAAATGGAACAGGAGAGAAAGGAACAAATATCTCATATAACTGTTTACAAGTGCATGGTGGATTCAGGTGTGACTAAAAGATTCATTTACTCTGATTACACAGAGGTTGCTAACATAGCTTTGGGAGCAGAGAATTTGCATAACCCCTTTCTTAATGTTGATTGCAGGGCTGTGTATGTCATAGAATGATAAGATTTAGCACTTCAAATGGCCACAAAAATCATCTTGTCCAACTCCTCATTTTACAAATGGAGAAGCTAGAGAGGTCAAACAATAGTAGAAATCATTTCAAGCTACAAAATTATTTAATAGTAGAATAACAACAGTTCACATATAAATGTAGCCTAAAGTCAGATTATTTTCAGCACAATAGTAATCCTTGGACCAAATGCCATAGATAGACAGTTAAGACTAAAAGCCCCAGAAATAGCAGCTCTTTTCCAGCCACTGGCTCCAAATCACCAATCCAACTCCTTCAAACATCGTTCAAGGAAGCAACTCCTGAGGGGAAGGAGCTCACCATTTTTGAGATCATAACCACTAACATTGATCAAATACCACCACTGAGGCAGAGAAACCACCCTAACTGAGGTAGCTAGGTCCCTTGAGGGAGTGATAGGAGGTAGATGTTCTAAGAAGATCAAACTATTACATCTTCACTTGGGGCAGGGTCCCTTACAGAATATTTCTCTACCTTCAAAGCAATTGTAGGAAGAAAAACAAACTGCTTGATCACATGGATTGATGGGGATATGATTGGGGATGTAGACTGTAAATGATCACCCTAGTGCAAATATCAATAATATGGAAATAGGTCTGGATCAATGACACATGTAAAACCCAGTGGAATTGCATGTTGGCTATGGGAGGAGGTGGGAGGAGGGAAGGGAAAGAACATGAATCATGTAACCATGGAGCAATTTTCTTAATTAATCAATAAAAATATATTTAAAAAACCAACAATTGTGGGATATTCCTCTGTGCAACTATCTTTGGGCTGTCCCAGTGATGCTGTCAAGCTCTGGACTTATGCTATATTAAAGGACTACTCAATCTGTATTTGACTGAATATTGGTCTTCAATTCTCTGTTGAAGCTCTTTTGAAATGCCATGTGATGTAATTTTTTTGTATTCAGTAAAGGGTTTTCAGTCCTTTAGCACATAGTGTCAGGGCTTTCTCCCTCTTTAGTGCCTCCAAAGCATAGACACACTTAGAATATTCTTTTTTTTTTTTGGTTCTATCTGAGCTACCACTCTGTGCATTCAGTTCCTTATTTTATTAAAGAAGGAGAAAACTCCCTTTAATTCCTAGTCATTTCTGTGATTTAAATCATGCTCTGTGTCAATCACCCCAGGAACTTTTGTTAGCAAGACTGGAGGTTCTGGGTAGAAATAGTTAGTTACCTCCTCCCCATTACTGCCAATAGCAAAATCAATCTGTATATAACTTTTTGATCCTTTTTGCACCTCATTTGTTCACTTTTAACTCAGCTTCTCTCCCTTTCTCTCATTATGTTTTAAATTTTGAATTAAATTTTTGTTTTCAAATCTATATTATCTCTGACCCACAATGAGAAAGCAAGAAAAACAAAACTCTATTAACAGCATGTATAGATGATCAAGCAAAGAAAAATCCTTTCTTGGTCACATCCAAAATCCCAACCAAACTCTTCTCAATCTACATTATGAGTTCATCACCTCTCTATCAGGAGGTAGATAACATGTTTCATCTTGAGTCCTCAGGGATTGTGGTTGGTGTGTGGATCAGATTTTCTAGGGCTTCAAAAGTTGCTCGTCTTTACAATATTGATTGTATTGTATAAATTGTCTTCTTTGTTCTACTTTCTACATTATGCATCAGTTTATATGTCTTCCCATAGTTTTCTGAAATAATCTTCTTCAACATTTCTCATAGCACTATAGTATTTTATTACATACATATAACTTATTCAGCTATTTCTTAACTGATGGTACCAGCCATTCCCCAATTGACAAATGGTCAAGGACATGAATAGGCAGTTTTCACATGATGAAATCAAAACTCTCAATAAGCACCTGAAAAAGTGTTCTAAATCACTCCTGATTAGAGAAATGCAAATTAAAACAGCTTTGAGGTACCATCTTATACCTAGAAGATTGGCCAATATGGCAGCAAAGGAAAGTGATAAATGTTGGAGGGAATGTGGCAAAATTGGGACACTAATGCACTACTGGTAGAGTTATGAATTGATCCAACCATTCTGGAGGGCAATTTGGAACTCTGCACAAAGAGCTTTAAAAGAATACTTGTCCTTTGACCCAGTCATACTGCTGTTGGGTTTGTACCCCAAAGAGATAATAAGAAAAAAACATGTACAAAAATATTTATAGCTGCACTCTTTGTGGTAGCAAAATATTGGAAAAAGGAATAATGAACTGGAGGAATTCTATGTGAACTGGAATGATCTCCAGGAACTGATGCAGAGTGAAAGGAACAGAACCAGGAGAACATGTAACTCAATATGGATATGATTAGGGTTTTTATGTAGAAAGATCACATCACTCTACAGCAAATATGAATAATATGGAAATAGGCTTTAAACAATGATATGCTTATAATCCAGTGTTAGGAGAGATAGTTTGAGTCAATCCAGAGATAGCTTCATTTTGTTGCATAATAGTTTTAATCAATTTGCGAGATACTCTCTTCAACTTTCAATTGAAAGATGCAATCCTCAAGATATACAATTGTAGTCTCCATTAATCTCTCTTTCAGTTGTTTCCTTTCCCTAGTAAGGATTAAACTAAATACTTGATGCAGATGTTACCCTTGAAACAATGCAGACAGCACAAATACTCCAATAAGCGGTACTAACTGGAGACAATTAAAAACTGTGAGATTTAAAATTTCAGTGAAAGTCCCAGGAATTGAAAATTGTCTGAGGTTACTTGGCACCACCTCCTTCACTAACCGTACCATGATGTCAAGCACCATAGCTACACTCCTATCCTTTTCCTAATATTGGAAATAATAGAAGATCAATAGATGAATCAAATTCCTACCTGGCTCGCCAGGCTGTGAAGGGTTAAATTTTTGGGGTAGGAGTTTGAACAAAAATCAGGAGAACAGCTTCTTAAACACAAAATATTTAGTTTATTATTAGGAACACACAGATAGGAAATAGGAAGGAGGAAAGTGAGAGTAATCTTCTAATAGCTTATAACTATACCTAAGATCCCAATCCTAACTAAAATTTTTCTAGAAAACCCTAAATCTATCTGCCTTCTGCCAGAGCCAGGCTCCAGCCTAACTTTTCTACACTCTCTATCTAAGTAAGAATATATCCACTATCTATCTACCTATCTACCCAAGATAATCAATAATCAATGAAGCTGTTAAGGCCTTAAATCTGTTTCTCTGACTCCAACAGTCCCAGAGAGGCTTTCTGTGTGTTGCTAGCACTCTTTCTGATTGGAGACAGAGAAACAGAATAAAATTTTAATAGCCTTATTGATCATTTATAACTTGGGTAGATAAGGTAGATAGATAGGAGTTATATTATCAGATAGAGAGAGTAGTGAGGGCAGGTGAGGGCTTCAGCCTAGGAGAAGATTCTGCCCCCTGAGGCATAGAGGTTTGGGGTTTTCTAGAAGTAATGTAGTTAGGATTAGGATCTTAGGTATAGTTATATTCTATTAAAAGATTACTTTCATTTTCCTCCTTCCTATTTCCTATCCATATTTCCTAATAATAAACTTGGTGTTTTGCATTTGATAAACTGCACACTGGCTTTTGATCAAACGCCTGCCCCCCGAAATTTAACCCCTTCACAATACCTATTTTCTGATAACTTCTCCAGGATTAATCATTTTTTTCTTTTTTAATCAAATTGCTAGTGCGATAGAGGTAAGAGGGAGACTTTTTTTTACTACCTTAGACTTATTTTAATTTGCTTTTCTCTAACAATTAGTGATTTTAAAAAATTCTCATCTTCTATCTTAGAATCATATTAAGTATCAGTTACAAGGCAAAAAAAAAAACAACCAGTAATGGCTAGGCAGTTGGGGTTAAGTGATTTGCTCAGGGTCACACAGTTAGGAAGTGTCTGAGAATAGATTAGAACCTCCTCTCTCTAGATCTGGAGCTCCATCCACTGAACCAGCTGGCTAACCCTAATTATTAGTGATTTTTGAGCAATAGTAGCAAACTCAATATAAGGATCCCCATAGCTACATATTGATTTCGTTAAAAAGTGATATTATCTGTGCTTTATTGAATTCTTTTTAATTTTACTAAGTATTTTCCCAATTACATTTTAATCTGATTTAGGAGTGCTGTGGGCTTCAGGAGTCCAGTGGACCATGCATTTGACTCCTTGGAATTAGAGCATTTTTCATATAGTATTGCTTATTTTAAAATTTTTACTCCTCTTATTCTTCAGTTGCCTATTCCTGACTCTGTTTTCTACTTAAACTCAAGCATCCTTGATTCAGAGTGCACGAAGATCTTAAAATATATGTATTATACAAAATTAAACCCATCCCAAGAGGGCATGTGATATTTCCTCATGTCTCCCAGATTGTAAGTAGTAGAGCCAAGATTCAAGTCTAGGTCCTCTGGCTCTAAAATCCAGCATTTTCCCCATTGTACCAAGTTATCTCCCAATGGTTCCCAATTCTCTGGAGTTCCCAGTGGTCCTGGTATGGATATTCCTTCCAATAATATAGATTGGAGCTCATTCAAGCCTATCAATCCCATGTCATTCTCCCTCTCTTTGCTACATTCATCTCCAACTTCACTCAAATTCACCACAAAGGTTCCAACCAAAGTTCTAAGGGTCTTCTACCAGTTGGTTTGGAATTACTTTGATAAAAAGGTAAGCTTTTCTTCAGCTGTTCCTCACTCTCTCCTCATTTTCCTGGTCATGCATTTCTCTCATGACATCCTTAATACTACTTCTAAATAATTTTTCATTTGTAATGTGTTGTAGTTTGCACATGCCCACCATGTGCCTATCTGTTATCTTTTTGGGTGATTCTCAATTTTAGTTTTTCAGAAACCATAGTGTTCCCTTTCAACAATATAGGGTGAACAAAAGAAGAATCTAATTAAATCCTGGGCCCAGCTCATTGTCCATTTGTAGTTTCCAAATTTTGCTAGAGAGGAACTATGAGTCACCTCCGTCTATCCATGTCTCCATGAACCATTAGAGGAGGATTTTTTTTTGATAATCATCAAAATTGCTTGACATTTTATTGAATAAGTACCATCATCTGCATGGTCTTTCCCAGTAAGACAAATGCTATAGACTTAATAATCTTAGTGACAACTGTTTCCCAAACATTAAGGTGACATTATTTATAAAACTAAGAACAGTTATTTCTTACTTACCAACTACTAGAAAGACTGTTCTAACTTTGACCACATAAGAAAGAATACTTACTCAGAAGTCATTTTTAAACTGCAGAGAATTCACTGATGAATTCCAATGAAGTGATAATCAAGAAAAAAATCAATATAAATAATTTTCTACTCTAAATATAAAACCTCCATCCCCTTTGTGGGTGGAACCTTGAAAGTGCTGAATTGCTTTCCTATAATGGAATCTAATTCTTAATTGGATGAAAGAAAGCTGAGGCACCATACTTCATGAGCAGAGACAGAACCAGATCAGTTTGTTGGATCCACTTTGAGAGAGGATCTTAATAGAAAAAGATCAAGAGACAAGTAAGGTGTGGATTTTTCAAGGCTGTACTAGAGCCCCCACACTTCAAATGTGATCGGGGTGGGGTGGAATGTTGCCTCCCCTATATATCTGCCATGCTGAGGCTCTAGTCCACTAATTCAGAAATCTACACCTCACCTCTAACTCCACCCATTAGTGGTAATGTTCTATTTTAAAGTGTGTGGTCTCCAAACTGAGGTTAAATATATTCTCCACTCACAGCTATTTCTCAGCTAATTAGGAATTGTCCCTTTACAAATAGTGTAGCATCTTGGGTCATCAGGAAGTGTGGAAAGATGCCATTTGGACAAGATAAGCACCAAGGACTTAAATGGCTTACCCTTAAAGCTGTGTGCTTCACACACACACACACACACACACACACACACACACACACACACACACACACACAATTTTTTCTATTTTATAATCATTTTCTTAAAATATTTAATAACCATTACTTGGTTATAATGAAACATCTAATAGTAAATGAAGAAAATGTTTTTGTTCTTTGAGTAACTAGGTGTATCATATATCTGGGGAGTTTTGCAGGAAAATATGTTTCTTTCTTTCCTTGGACTGACACATTATCAATTACTTGCTCTCCAGTACTGGATTCAGCCTGGTTGGTTGCAAGGAAGGAGAGGTAAACCATTAACTTCCAATGACAAAGAGTGTGAATCACAATGCAAGCCCTGCTAGGTACAAAATTTGCAAGTTGAATTCTGGGAGAATAACCTTTTTGTCTGGCTGGGTCCCTGCTGGGTAGACCAAGCACACACACTCAGGACTTGGCTCCTTTCTAACCTTTCTTCTGTTTTGTGCTCTTTGGGTTTCAGCCCCTGGCTGAGGGGCTTTTCCTCAGTGGGCTCTCCCCTGTGTTCTTGCCTTATCTTACACCAGCACTGCTGGATTCCTGGGGAGAGTGGGAGTATCGTGGGAGGAATAATGCCAGCCGGGTGTTTGTTCTGTCACTGTGTTCTGCTTAGAGGTTAAAAAAAAACCTTTAAAAATCAAACAATATAGTCTGAGACTTCAAGCCAATGCAAGCTCAACAAACTCTTACTGAAAGCAGGAGAGAGAAGAGACAGCTATGTCTGAGACTTCAGGAAGGCAGATTTGGTTTGCTCAGAAATTATCTAACAAAGTGAAGGACTGTTAAGATTCTTTCTATTTCATCTTTTTTAAAGCAGAGGTTCTTAAGCTGAAGTCTATGGAACTAAAAAAAGTATTCTGGTAACTATTTCAATATAATTGGTTTCCTTTGTAATCCTATGAATTTTATTTTATGCATTTAAAATGCACCTCAAAGAAGGGATCCACTGGCTTCAGCAGACTACACAAGTCATCCCTGATGTAAAAGGAGGTGGAGAACTCTTGAGTTAAGGAAATGATGTTAATTAGCTATGCTGATCTTGTAGGAATAGTCCCAAATAGGATAGGCACTAACTGCTGATGATAGTAGAAGTAACCTAACTTCTGCATTTTTTTTCATGGATGGAAACTTTGTTGGATTCATCCAAGACAACCTACTCCAATCAACATTTGTTAAGTGCCCATTATGTGCCAGGGACCATGTCAGACTCTGAGGATGCAAAGACCAAAGAGCTATTGTCCCTGTCTTCAAGGAATTTACAAAAGGCCAAAGGTTTTGAAACTGGACAGGAGACAGCAGAAATTCTAGAAATAATTGGCAATTATTGAAATATGAAAATCTATTTCCAAATCTCAGAATTCAATTCAGTTCTACTAAAAACATTTATTACCATCTTTTATAACAATTCATTTTGTTAGGTATGCAAAGAATCAAAAGTTTCTGCCCTCTGGAAGTGAGTCGGTTAAGGTTGGATAACCTCCAGAAATAAAATAAAATGAAATAAAAAGAAGGGGTGAAAAAGAAAGGGAAAAAAGATGTAGAATGGAGAAAAAATTCACATTAAAGAGGTGAGCAAAGAAGAGCTTTTATAGCAGAGGGAGAAATGTTGGGGAGTGAACAATGATTGGATCACACAGGTCAGAATTGGTTCAAACAGGGAAGAATAAAAACTAAATAATTTTTTTTTTCATTTCTTGCTTTTGTGATATGGCTAATACAGAAATATGCTTTGCATAATTTCACAGGTATAATTTACATAATATTACTTAACTTCTCAGTGGGTGGTAGGGTGAAAGGAGAGAGGGAGAGAATTTGGAACTAAAAAATTTAAAATGTTTTTTAAAAATGTTAAAATAAATATTTTAAAAAAATATTTTGCCCTCAAGGAGCTTGTATTCTGGCGAGGAAAAATGTAGATAGTATTATTTCCTCTGCCTACTAATAAATACCTCTTGAGCACTTAGTATGCATCAAAGTCATGGTGTCCTAGACTTCTGCCATTTAGTAGTTGAGTTGCCTAGAGATATCACTCCTCAAAGTCTCATGTTTCTCTCCATAAAAGATGCCCTGTAGTTTACATTCTAGAAGTTATTTGGTACAATGAAAAGAGCACAAGATGTAGAGACAGGTTGTTATTTGTTGTTCAGTAGTATTTGACTCTTTGTGACCCCATTTGGAATTTTCTTGGAAAAATTACTGGTTTACCATTTCTTTTTCTAGCTCATTTTATATATGAAGAAACTGAAGCAAATGGGGTTAAATGACTTGCTCAGCTAGTGAGGCTAGATTTCAATTCATGAAGATGAATCTGCCCAACTCAGACCTGACACCCTATTCTATCACCTTGCTGCCTCCAGAGACAGATGATCTATTTTCAAATCTCTACTTGACCACTTGCTAACAAAGTGACCTTGGGCAAATTAACTTGACCTGTCTGAGTCTCATTTTTTTTTTCATTTGTATAAAATGGACTAGATTGTCTCTGAAACCCCATCAAGCTATATAAATCTATGATCCTAAAATTTGTGTAATCATATTTAATTGTCAGTCCCTTAGTTGAAATCCCTTATAGTAGAATGGAAGCTTCTTGAGTTCACAGACTGATTTTCATTTCTGCCTTGATATCTTCAGCACCTAGAATAGTTCCCCATATATAATAGAAGTGGTAGACAGAGGAGGTGAAGGGCAGAGAGAGGAATAACTCACCATAGCTGCTATGTTCATATCTACAATTAGGTGCTTAATTATATTAGTTGGATAAAATTAGAATGAATATTGTGTCATTAATATGATCTTTTCCTTGAAATCATCTTACTACCTTGGACACATAGTCATTTCTGCAAGTAGAATAATAATAATAATAATAATAATAATAATAAAAACAATAATAATAAAAACATTGCTCAAAACCTTAATGGCATTGGCTATACCCTTCTCTGTAGATTTGTGGATAGCCATAAAAGAAATTTTAGAAAGCATTCAGAAGAGAGGAGACAAACAGTTGGGGAAAAGCATCAACTCATAAGTCCATAGGAGATTTGTCTCCCAAACTTCCTAGAGTGGAAGGTAGAGATTACAACCTTGGAAGGAACTTCAGAGGTCATGGAGTATCTGGACTTGGAAAAAAATGCCTTAATTTAAAATTTACAAATGAGGAGAGTGAGTCCCATAAAGATGAATTGATTTGTTCAGGGTTATATTGATACTAGAAAGTAGGGATGGAATTTAAGCTTCAGTCTTTTGGTTCCAAATTCAGAACTTTCCCCATTGCTCCCGTCACAGGGGGCTACTAGCTGGACTTTTTAAAGCTCCAGTTGACTTTGGCTGTGCAGATAACCTGAGGAATTGCTATTGGGCATCTGTGAGTAGGCAGAATACCAGCTAGTAAGAGGAATATTGGGGCCAAGTGGTGCTGGAGGGGTGCAGGGCTTAGAAAGCTGATAGAATTGATCTGATTTTGCCAGAAAGCTTCAGGCTCATTCTTGTTCTGCCTGAATAAGTTAAGTATCACTGTTAACAAATGGCACCATAATAACAGCTTGAGTGTCTTACAACAGTTGAGATAAAAAGAAAGGCAAAGCCCCTTCCTCCCCTACCAGCACACACAAAACCCTTCTGTGATTTCTCCCTGGCTCAGCACTGCTGTGCTGATCATAGCAGAGGTCAGTGTAGGATGCCAGTGTAAGTGTTTATGCTTAGCAGGGTGCCCTAGAAGCTAAAACCAGTTTTGTCTTTGAGGGAACACATGAAACAAAAATCTCTGTAGGAAGAATGATTTTTATTTTCAGAGCTTCCTTCTTGTTTTGCATGCTTCCCAGTGGGGCTGAGAATACAAACGATTTTCAGGAAGTGATGAGAAGAGATTCTATTAAGTTCAACTGGAGGAAATGACCTCAATTGACGTCAACTAGTGGTACCCAGATGCTGATCCTTGAGGTCACTTCTATAGGCTAAGAACCTTCAAAACCAAATAAAAATTTCCTTTCTGGATTCTCATGTTGGGAAGGGTTAGAATTGCCTCTGGAGTTAGAGGGCCTAGGCTCAAACTCTGCTCCTGAGGTTTATTACTTATGTGATTTGGGACAGATGATTCATGTTTCCTGAGGGCCTCAGTTTCCTTAACTGTAAAATAAAAGAATTGTACTAAATGGCCTCTGAGACACCACCTACTGTAATGCAGTGTTTCTTGCATTGCAATATTACCCTAGCCAATCCTGTCAGTTATCAGAATGGAATTCTGGCATGGCCTGTGCCAGATGCCAGGTGCCAACTGGCAGTTGGGCTGTGACTATATAAGGCCCTGCAAACCCAACCCTTGGTTCTGATTTCCCTTGACCTCACCCAGACAACATGCTATCCCTACCCTTTCCCCCTGGGGCCCCGGGTGGTGAAGGGTGGAAGGGAGATGGATCATGGGCAGGAACTTAGGATAGTGTAGCCTAGTGGTTAGGACCATCTTTAGAGCAACCCAGCAACATCATCTGTGAGCTAGTGGATCAAATAATATCAAGCCAGAGTCTAGTTTTCTCTGGCTGAGGGCTGCTTGCCCTCAGCCTGTCAAGACCTTTTAGGTCCTTTGCCAGCACTTGCCAGTTGCCCCTAGCAACAACTTAGCAAGACCTAAACCCTCTTACCTTAGTTTCCCTTTCCAGTTTTGAATAAATCCCTTAGCCTTAATCTGTGAATTCCTGTGATTATTCCAACACCATCAAGGCTAAGGAGAATAAGGAGAGGAGAGGATACTGAGAAGTAAGGTTTATTGTGGAAGTGGTATCTAAGCCTCCATTGTAGGCAGAAGTTGAGTCTCGGTTTCCTGCTGGGTTCTGGTCTCACCCAATAGGAAGGCAGTTACCTCATCAAGGAAAGGCCACCAACCCAACATCTTAAAGGAGCCTGCAGCTAGCAGTGGTGATTCACTGGGCAGCTCAGCTAAGGCTGCTCCCCTCTGATAACATCAACTCCAATCTCCAGCTCCTAGGCCCCTAGTGACCCCCTCATTACCATCCTCTTTATCCCCTTATAACACTACTTCTAAATACATGCTTTTTATGCATAATTTTAATATTATGATAATAAAAATAGAATAGATAAATAAACCAACACCACTCTGGTTTCTAAGCTTAGACTTTCCTGATAGTCTTTTTCTACTTTTGACATGTCCTTTCCCACTGACTGGTATCTCTGATTTGAGTCCATTCTGTGATTGCTCTTATCTAGTAAGTAATCCTTGGAAAATTTAAACTGTAAATTCTAGTTGATGCTTTCCTGCTAATGACAGCAGAGGTGGTAAACCAATGCCTGCTAGTGATCTTTTCTCTTTCCTATAAAGCACCTATAAAACATTAGGCAATGACACTGCTGTGTAGGATTGACCTGTTGCTGTTCAGTCATATCTGATTCATTTTTTTCAGTCATATCTGACTCCTCATGACTCCATTTAAGATTTTATTGGCAATGGTATTAGTTTAGTTTGCCATTTACTTCTCCAAGTAAGTTACAGATGAGGAAATTGAGACAGACAGGATAAATGACTTGCCCAGGGTCACACATCTAGTGTTTGAAATCAGATTTGAACTTGAGGAGATGAGTCTTCTTGACTTTAGGTTCTTGCACTCTATCCACTGAGCTTTCTACTTGCTCAGGACTGATCTAGGCACACAACTCAAACTTGGAATGGAGGGGGCATGATATAACTTGTGCATCAGATCTGAAAGATCCTTATAACTGGACTACTGACTCCCTTCATCTTGCTTGTCTGGGATGATTACTGCATCCATTGCTTAGATCTTGTATACTGTGCTTTCTTTATATTTGGTTATGGCCTTGTCTTGCTGATACCCATGATCCAGACCCATTTGTGTCCTTTATTTCTTAGCTTCTACCTCATGCTCTTGGATATCTCTTGTTAACCTATAAAATTTTCCTTGGGAGTTAAAATGTGCCCATAATACTGCGTGACCCTGGGCAAGTCACTTGACCCCCATTGCTCACCCTTACCACTCTTCCACCTAAGAGCCGATACACAGAAGTTAAGGGTTTAAAAAATGTGCCCATAATAAAGGCTTACTGTTTTACATTAACTCCAGTTAAATTCTTCTTCAGTACTCCATTTTAGTGCTTACACTCTGTTAGAAAATGTAGACTATCTCATATGAGTGTTATCCCAACCATATGAGGGAAATAGCACCAAATATTATTTCCATCCATTTTTTCAGACGAGGAAACTGAGGCTATGTGGCTTGTGCAGCATTACACAAGTAATCTATTGAAGAGTTGAGACTCATGACCAAATGTTTTGACTTTTAAGTCCTGGGGTCCTTCTCCTATACCAGACTGTCTTTAAAAAGCCAAAGTAGATTATTTTCTTGCAAATAACAAGGGGAGACTGATCTCTGAGGGTTCAGAGCAGATATACATATTTTTTCTTTCCTAGCAGCTCTCTTTCCTACTGCGTGATGAGAAAAAAACCTTTTGTCATTTGTAATTGGGTACTAAGCCGGAGAAGAATGAGGTGAGTGGACAAACTGTCCCTTGCTCTGTGGCAGCAAGACAAGAAGTGTTCTAAGTCTCAGAGTAGGGGAAAGGTTTGCCATGGCAGAGGCAGTAGCATACTACTGTCTGGTATTTCTTATCTCCTCACATGAAAGCCATATGACCATATACATCAAGTGTTTCTGTTTTTTATCTAACTACTGGCCTCCCTAACTTCCTTAAAGCCCCAACTAAAATCCTGTCTTATACAAGAAGTCTTCCTCAGTTTATCTTAATTCCAGTACCTTCCCTCTGCTAATTATTTTCTATGCAAGTAGGTGGTACAGTAGATAGAGTGCCAGACTTGGAGTAGGAAAACATGTGTTCAAATTTGACCTCAGAGTGGTTGGCCATTTCCCTCTTTGCCTCAGTTTCTTCATGTGAAAATAAGTTGTAGAAGGAAATGGCCAATCACTCCAGGATCTTGCTGAGGAGGCCTCAAGTAGAATCATGGAGGCATACATGATTGAAACAACCGGAACAACAACAATAATAATAAAATCCTTTATAGAACTTGCTTTATATACCCACACACATATACACGCCCACACACATATAGTGTCCCTGATTCCATTGTAAGCCCATTGAGGATGGGGGCTATCTTTTCCCTCTCTTTGTATCCCCAGGCCTTAGCCCAGTGGCTGGCACATATTAGGCATTTAATAATCTTTATTGAATTAAATTAAAAATTAAAAACTAATTTAATTTCTTGACATCAAGTGAATTAGTATCAGAAATGAAATGGACAAGGTTATGAGTTTATGAGCTTTGAAAATTCAGAAGAGCCATCAAAGGGACCAACTGAAGTTGAGCCAGATAAGAATCCAGTCCTGAGGAGCATCACCTTCTTGACCCAGTCTACCATCAATTACCAGTGGAGATATGATGTCCTAAAGCAAGAGAACAAGCCATCCACTGGCTTTGCCACAATCACTAGTGAACGTTGTCGGAAAGTTGAAGGTAGAGGAGGTGACGGAGATATTTTCTTGTCACTATTTTACATGTGAACTTATTATTTCAAGGGACCAAGGTGGTAGAGAAATATATCTATAGTTTACCAGTGATGGGCAAACATTTTAAAGAGGGGGCCAAAGGAAAGGAAATGCTCCTCTGTCCATCTGTTTCTAAGGCAACTCTTTCGAAGTTTCATTGTATTGTATCCTACTCATTATATTCGTCAAATTAGGAATAATGTCGAGAGGCCAGATAGAACATTTCAGGGGGCTGCATCTGGCCCATGGGCTGTAGTTTGCCCATCACTAGTTTAAGCTATTGTTGATGATACTGTATATTTGTCTTTGCTATATCTTCTCAACAACTCCCTTTGTAAAAGCTAACTGATGTTAGTGGATTAGATACTTTTGGTGATATACTAATTAATGATTAATATGGGGAGGGAAGGCTGAGAGAAACAGAATGATTTTATGAATAATATTGTTAGAAACTACCCATTTCCTTGTGATTACCCCCCAGAACCCTAGGGGGATGATAGTTTAGTTTTTAGTGTGGATTGGAATAGTGAGCTCATAACATGAACGCATTCATGACCAGTCTCCAACTTCTCTTACTTTTATTGCCTTCCCTTTATTAGTTATATCCTATTTATCCTATATGTAGCTCATTTTGTAAATATTTGTTTGTGTGTGTCTCCCCCATTAGATTACAATTTCTTTGAGGGCAGGGACAGTCCTTTGCCTCCTTTTGTATCTCCAGCCCTTAGCACAGTGCCTGGCATATGGAAGGTGCTTAATAAAAAAAACCAAAAAAATAAATAAATGAATGAATTAATAACTATACACACACACACAAGTATTTAGTTGGATGTAGTGACAAGAGCACTAAAGCTGAGAAGAGACCTTGAGTGAAAGTCGCTTTGATAACATTGGCTGGCCCTGCTATTTTAGATAATCACTTAACCTAGCCCGACCTGCCTTCTCCTCTTTAAAATGAGTGGCTTGAACTAGCCGACCTTTAACGTCCCTCACAGCTCAGAAATTCAATGTCTCAACTGATTTAAAAGTAAAATTATCTTAATGGCAACCAATGAACAAAAATACCCTGCTTGTGAGATCTGGGTGGAGAAGAATGAGAAGAAAGAGAAATTCATTCTTCCAGCATTCCTAACATCATCAAATAATATTTTTAATGCAGTAAATTCTTACTATAGAATGGCCTGTTTAAGAAAGTCACCTAAGAAGATTTCTGTTGCAGATTTCCTTGGCGATAAACCCCGAACAGGAACTCGGCTTTAATTTACAGTGACATGGCATCCGTTTGGATGTATACCAAGTTTTATCATTTTGGGACTCGCTGTGGAGATGGTGCTTACTATTGAAATCTCTTAAGTCCTTGTGCATGCAGTCACAGATGCTGAGCTGAGGGTTAAGTGGGAGGATGGGTACTTTACACATCCCTTCCCAGAAAGCCTACTTTTCAGAAAGACAGTAGCTCTGTGAGGGTCTGTGCCCTACTCTGTGATCAGAGCCCAAGATGTGACAAGGAGGGCACTTATTCATATTTCTCTGTGTCTCTGTTACTGAGTCCCTGAGGGTCAGAAGGCATCAGCTCAAAATTTCAGCCTCTTGGGATGCAGATTTGCAACAGTGCTCTTTCTCATCCAAGCTCCAGTGGCTCAGGGCACAACTGTTTCCGTTGGTTTGATTAACAGAACACAATAAATGATTCCACAATGGACCTGACTGAGGCAGGCAAGCAGAGAACCCAGAGCTCAGCAGTTCTCCCCCATGTCACCCCCCACCATGGTTTCTCCATTAGAAATTGTACAGAAAGCAGAAGCTGCAGTGGGATTTGAATAACTGTTAGTAGGGGAAGTGGGATGGGGCAGAAACAATTCCATCGTGGAGAGATGCTGGTTTATTGAAACAAATCCATCAGCTTATTTGTTATTCCTTGAGCAAGTTTTTTTAAATTGAGAAATTATTTTACAAACATTGATGACTATCCACTTCTATTTTATTGGACCATACTGATATTTTTCTAACATTAACCATATTAATGATATTGCCTAATGATGACATGAATAATTGTAATTTTTCTCTTGGTGCCATTGTTGAGGCCATCAATCAAGACCAGTTTGGTTGAGTCCTTTTTCCTGCTCCCACTTTTTACCCTGATTTTGTTACGTTCTGATGCCACTCACTGGCCCCTTTAATTTACCCTCTGGCCAGCTAGTATCCTAGCCTGATCTAGAACCCAGACCTTCAATACCAATGTTATCTTTGGAATTTGGCATTGCCGTGATACTCCTCAGCACTTGGTATTTATAGGACTTCAATGTCCTGTCAAACTCTAAGTTTGAGGTGGGGAGGGGGAAGGTATTTCCTCTACTAATAGGAGTTGTGATGCCTATGCTACTTAAAGGATGACCTTAGACAATGTGCTTTTTCTAAAAAATTGCATAAAGTGAATGAGCCTTTCCAAACTTAGCATAACCATTCCTCTCCTGTAAAACACAGGACCCATCACAGGGCTGGCCTAAAAACCCATCCATCCAGTCAAGGCTAGCCTGATCTCTGCTGCCACAGTGGAGTCATCAGTCAGTCAGTCAGTCAGTAAGCATTTATTAAATGCCAACTATACCAAGCACTGAGTATAAGTGTTAAAAAGTTCAAGGAAAACAAGAGAGTCCCTACTTTTAAGTCTAACTCCTTAACATAAGGGGAACATAACATGAACAATTATGTACAGACAACACATATGTAGGATAAATTGGAGATAATCAAGAGATGCTAGCATTAAGGAGATACTAGCACTACGGGGGACCAGGAAAGGCTTCTTATGGACAATTAGATTTTATTTCAGTCTTGAAGGAAGTCAGGAAGACCAGGAGGTTTCCTCCATGCCAAGATGAGGCATTTTTAAATATATAACTATCATAGACCCTCAATAATTCTCTTTGAGATTACTGCTCTTTGGCTGGAGATCCTAATGTGATTGTGGTACTGCAGACCCAGAAGATCATAGATTAAGAGCTTAGAGGTCAAGTGGTCCAACTCATGCACTTTGGGAATGAGAAAACTGAGGTTCAGGGAGGTATAGCAATGGTTCAAGGTTACACAAGCAAAAAGTAGAAAATTCAGTATATAAAACCCTCTTTCCAAACATAGCATTGCCTCTACTGCACCATTGTTCAGTTGCTGTTTTTTTTTTTTCAATCATGTCTGCCTCTTCATGATCCCATTTGGGGTTTTCTCAGAAAAAGTACTGTAATGTTTTGTCATTTCCTTTTCCATTTAATATTAGAGATATGGAGACTAAAGCAAACAGAATAAAGTGACTTTCCCAGCAACACACTTCTATTAAGTATCTGAGACTGGATTTGAACTCAGGAAGATGAATCTTCCTAATTCCAAGCCCAGTGCTCTACCCATTATGCCACCTAGCTACCCCTACTGCACCAAACTGTCTCCAATTTGTATTTTCTGGGACTGGGAGAGAACTTAGAGATCATCCAGGCAGGGGATTTTAACTTTTTTGTTTTCATAGACCTGTTTGATAATAGTGTGGAAAACTTTGGACCCCTAAAAAGTGTTTAATTAAAAAAAAATCATAATTGAAGGAACTGATAAGTTGTGGTTAGATATTAGTGAATTTAAAAATGTGGTTATTTTCCTCATCCAACCTAGATGAAGAACCCTTTATTTTAGACTATACCATCTTGTTAGAGTTAAGGAAATGTGAAGCACAGGAAACAGAAAACCTAGGGTTTGAACTCAGATCATTTGACTCCATATCCAGTGCTTTTTACCCCAGTGTGCTATTTCCAATGTTGATAAATGTTGTCTAGGTATATATACACATACATAGACACACAATAAATACACACACATATATATAGTGCATATATATACACATAAATGTATATGTGTCAGTAGATATATATGTATGTTATATACATTTTGTATGTGCCAAGAAAAAGGAGCACACATGTATGTATGCATGTATATATGTATACATACATGCATGTATGCTATATATATTATGTCTGTGCTAAGAGCCATGGTGTGCCCAAGGCACCATAAAAACAAAGATTTTGGCTGCCTTACCTGTAAAAATGAGAATAAAACCAATCAACTGCAAATTTTCATAACTACAAAGCCCTAGCAGGCAATTTTTGTGTATCTGTCAAACAGGAGGCACATACCAGCAAATACTATACTTTTGCATTTATCTTTAATAATATATTTGAATTACATTAATATGCAAATAGATGCAGCCCTAAGGCACTTTTGAAGTTGTCAGAGCTGCTCTCTGGCAACAAAGTTTTCATGTCTCTGTGCATTCCGCAATATTCCCTTGATTTTTAAAAATGTGCTCACCTGATGTATTGTAATTATGGGATCAAAAATGACAGGGTGATGTTATTCCAAAGTTAAAATGAATGATAATGATACCTTGGATTTATATAGTGTCTTTCTTCTGAAAAACTCAAAGAGTTTTTGCATATATTATTCCATGTCTCCTCACCACATTCTTGTGAGTTATTATTATCCCCATTTTACAGATGGAGTAACAGAAGAATAGATTCAAGTGATGAGACTTCCCCAAAAGATAGCTAGAGAAAGTGACAAAAGTGGAATAGGAGATGACTTCTTTTGACATCTAGTGCAATAGATGACAGAGAGCAACCTGCCTATTGAGGTTGTATAGATTGCCTAGGGTCTCCATCCCTTCTGGTGTTGAGACCCACCCTACAGTCTCATGGAAAATCCTTCTGGTCAAATCAGTCTTATCAATGGAAAATTCTATTTCAATCTGAAATATTTAATATTTCAAATTTCAAAATAATTTTGAAATTCTATTTCAAACAGAATTCCACCAGGCTTGCCTAATATTTAAATTAAAGTGGCCAAATTCCTTTCAATTTCCATCATGCCTCTGGTAGCTAACAGCAATGTCATGTAGAATTCTGAAACTTTACTTATCAATACTGTATGGGTGGAGGCAGACCCTGTGACCTTTGTGCTACATTTTTGATGCTATATTCCAATGATTCCCAAAGTGGGTGCCACCGCCCCCTGGTGGGTGCTACAGCAATCCGGGGAGGTAGTGATGGCCACACATTTTTTTTTATTACATTCTATTTGGAGTTCAATAAATAGTTTTATAATTTCCAGGGGGTGCTAAGTGATATTTTTTCTGGAAAGGGGGCGGTAGGCCAAAAAAGTTTGGGAACCACTGCTATGTTCAAATCTGGACACCTTTTCCTTAATATTATATATATTATATATTTTTTCTTATCTTGGGTTTATATTATATATTTGGTTATCCTCATTCATGTTTTTATTATCCTGCCCTATGTCCCAGCCTTGATACTTGCTAGCACTTAAACTCTCTGAAACTATTTCCTCATCAATTAAATGAAGGAAGGGAAATTGATTGGACAGCCTCTCAGGTCCCTGCCATTTCTAATTCTATAAACCCATGATTTTTAGTAATTGTTCTCTAATAGCTTAATGAATTTATCAAAACAAAGAAAATGATTTTCAAAAGCCACACATGAAAATGATGCCCAGATGTTCTTACTTTACAGTTATGTCTTATCTCAACTAGGTTGCAAACTTCTTGAGGGCAGAGACTGTGATTTTTGAAATTGTATCCCCAGGGCTAAGCCCTGTGCCAGGCACGTAGTATTGCTTTGTAGACATTTGTTGTTTAATTAACTCACTTACCATTTCCCCATTTTTCTTAATTTTTCTATGATACATAATACTAGCCTTGTCACACAGCCATTGATCAATAAATGCTTTTTGCCTGCATAAATGAGCCATTGAATTAAATTACAATCTCAAGGAAAACTCTCCCAGTTTTTTTTCTCTTTGAAATCTGAGCCAAGTATAGAGAAGGAATGCTAAAGGAATGGGCCTAAGCCAACAGGATTCATCCAATTCTTCTCTTGGGAAAGGTGAGGGAAAAGAGATAAGAAATATGTTCTTATACCTTTTAGGATGTGGGGGAAGAGGCATTTCTATTGTTAAAGGATGGAGTTAGAATTTCTCCAGAGTAGAGAATTTCCTGGCCAACAGCATACTTATTGTTTAATATAGAGGTCTACAAAGTTGGGGCCATAGAATGACTCCAAGACATCATCAACCAATCAGAGATTTGAAAGATGATTTCCATTCTCCTCCCTCCCTACCTACTACTCCTATCTCGCACAATTATACCATTCCCCTTCAACATTCCTTTACTTATCTTGGTTTCATCCTTTAAAATGATTATTTTGGTGGTAACATTTACAAAATACATTATTATTAATATAACATTTGTAATTTCTAAAAAAACACACTCATGCATAGGATATGAGCTTACTTTTTAACTTCAATTTTAGGGATATTTTATTTTAAAAGTTTGGAGACTTCTGGTTTAGTAGGCAAATTCTAGAGAACTGCATTCCTTTTGATTCATATGACTGATGCCATTTTCTGGGGTATATGAAATATGACCACTCTAAAAGTTATTACCTTGTGACTTAGGAAAAAGTAAGAAAGAAAAAAGTATTGAACTGAGAACATTAAATGGATAACTTAAAAATCAATTATTTCATGTGGAAAGCTCTTAAACTTATCCTCAACAAGTTTTCCTTTGTCTTTTGACTTAGAGGGTACTGCAGAACTGCAACTTCTGGATTTGAAGTCAGAACCCTCAGATTCAAATCCAGAACTTAGCAGCTTTCTATTCTTGTAATCATGAGTGTTGATTTATATTTCTAGATCTCAGTTTTCTTAAATTAAGGAACTGGATTGAATGACTTCTGAGGTTGCTTCCCTCTGTAAATTTATGATTGATACAGTTGGAAACCATTGACATATAATTTCCAGGATATAAGCTGAACTCTTGAGGAAAGCTAATTATCAAGTACAAAGACAAACTTTTTAATTCCAAAGGTAGTTAAATCAATGTCTTTGATCTTTTTTCTTCCTCTTCTTTCCTTCATGCCTTCTCCCTTCCCCCTTCTCTTCCTTCCTTCCTTTACTTTTTACATCTATTTGTTTATTTGTTATATTAGAATTCTTAGATATCTCCCTCCTTCCCTCACCTCCCTGCACTAGAGAAGGCATCATTTGACAAAGTTATATATATATATATATATATATATATATATATATATATATATATATATATACACACATAAAAATAGGTCTTGCTTATTTCCATGTATCAGCTCTTTCTCTGGAGGTGGACATATATGTAATTCTTCAAAAATATTTCTGTTTCTGTATTCAATTTTCTCTTGGTTCTGCTCATTTTACTTGTTTCACTCTTGATAATTTCATGTAGGCCTTTCCATATTTTTAATTTTTATTAAATTTCTTATGGCACAATCGTTTTCCATGACCATTATGTACCACAAATTGTTTAGACGTTCCCCAATTGATGAGTATCCCTTCAATTCCCAGTTCTTTGTGCCCACAAAGACAGTTGCTATAAATTTTATAAAAAAATTTTCCTTTTCCCCTTATCCTCATAGGTAAAAGCCTTCCTTCCTTCTTTCCTCCCTTCCTTCCTAGTTTCTAAGGAAAGACTTAGAAGCTTCCATCACTTCAGGACTACATTAACAAACTAAGGTGAATTGCCTCCTTTTCCATAGTGAGTCCATAGATATAGCATGGATTCCATTACTTTAAAGAAAGGAAAATCAAGAGGAAAGTGAAGGAAGAACAGTAGGGAATACTTTGAAAGAACTGGAGATGTTTTGCCTGAAGCCAAAAAAATTTAAAGAGGTCACCTGATGGCCGACTTTGAGTTAAAGGAATGTCTTTTAGAAGAGTTTTGCTTGGGGTTGGTTTTGTTTTGCTTGGTCCCAAAGGATGGAACTAGGAAAACTGGATGGAAGATGAGTACCAAGAGAGGAGCACACAAGAGCATGGGCAGTTATTTGTTGCAGTAGATAAAAGTGCTGGACCTGGAGTCAAGAAGACCTGAGTTCGAATCAGCCATAGACACTTACCATGTGAACCTGAACACGTTACTTAACCTTTATCTTCCTTCAATTTCTTCAGTTGCAAAAGGGAGATAATAGCATCTATCTTCTAGGGCTGCAATGAGGATTAAATAATATTTTATTCTAGCACAGTGTTCTGTAAACCTGAAGGCACCATAATAAGGTCAGCTGTATTTGGTGGTGGTTTTCTTTTTATTCCTATGTGTTTTATTTAATGCATTTAAAACATTATTCTGAGAAAGGGCCCATAGGTTTCAACAGACTGCCAAAACACACTCTGACACCCTAAAATATTAAGGACTTCTTCTATAGAAAGCATTTTTTCCCAATCAATTTCAGGCTACCTGGCTACTGACTCCCCTTTCTAGCTCAGAAAAGGAGTAGTTCTGCAACAAGGTTTATCCTTTTGCAATGTGGACTTTTATCTTTTTACAAATAATTTGAAAATTTGAGATGTCTATCAAACTGAAAGCATGGTCAAATTCACTTTAAAATTATTACAAATTTCAGCAGCTAGATGGCTCAGTGGATAGAGTCAGGAAGTGCTAGATTCAAATTTGGCCTCAGACACTTAACAGTGTGACTCTGTGAAAGTCATTTATCCCTCTATTACCTAACCCTAAGCACTCTTCTGATTCTAAGATAGAAGGTAAGGGCTCTTTTTAAAAAATAAATATTATAAATTGTGACAGGTTCAAAGATGCCACAGTGGATTGAGCATCAGTCTAGAAGCCAGGAGAGTCTTTAGCTCAAGTGCAACCTCTGCCACTCACCTTGCTGTGTGATTCTGGAGTAGTTACTTATTCTTTCAGTGTCTCGGGCATCTCTCTAAGGTCATAAATCAATGAAATGGTCCTGATTTGCACTGGTAAAGAAAGTTCCTCCCTGAAAGTTCCCTGTTCCAAATGAGTTCATGGATCCAGTACAGTAAAGAAATGAGATGAGCAATGGATGCTGTATCTTATGGTAACAAGAAATTCCAAAGATCATTGTAATGGAGAAAAATGTGTTAGGGAGAGTTAATCCCATCTTCACACCATTATCTAATGAAAAGTGACCAAGATGGTGGAATATATGGAGATAATGAAATAAGAAGGGGAAAAAGAAGAAAAGTTGTGTATTTCTTAGAGAAGACTTAGAGAAGAGATGACAATCGTTTTCAGTTATCAAAAGGGCTTAAATGTGGAAGCAGAATTAGATTTTTTGAGAGAGTAGAACTAGCATAGTGGATGGAAGAGATAGATGGTTGGCTTTCCATTCAATAAAAGAAAGCATTTTCTAACAACTAGATCTCTCCCAAAATAGGGAAGCTTGCCCTGGTTTCAAAGATCTACAAAATGATGGGGTTCCCCTCTTTTTATTTTTAATGTCTTGTTTAAATGCCTGAGCTAGAGTGAAAGAACCAGTCTGAAGTTCATCTCACTGGAAATATTTAAAGAGAGGCAGATGTTTAACTGTCAGCAATGGATACTGCCATAATGCATGAGAGGTGGGTTGATGACCTCTATTCCAGTAGCCTGGAAGTCAGAGAAATTCAGAGTCTCAGTTCTTCTATTTGCTCATTAGCATGACTTAGATAAAATTTATTTCTTTAAAATATTTTTGCATTAGTTAATTTTTAAATTTTGAATTAAACATTTTAATTGCATTTATTTAAAAAAATTGACTTCTCTCATATATGTCTCTTTCTGCAAGTTTCTTCATATCATCTATAAAATGGGAATAATTTCTCTTCTTACCTCATAAGTCTATTCTGAGGACCAAATGAAATTAAGTGATTTTATTGTCTGTAAAGTGGGACTTAAATGAGGGGTGAAATTGCTTCATGATGATGATATCTAACTCAATGTGTTCATTTTCTTGTTATTTATGGATTATGGAATGGACAAAAAACAAAGACAATCTCTTGTTGTTTTTTTGGGCAGCATGGGAGGAAGGAAAGAAAGAAATACCCAACCACAATTACCTTCCTTTTTCAAAACTGTAGTCATTCCTTGTCCTCTCCTCCTTTAGTCTGGGTTTGTTGTGTGTAGGGGAATAATAATAATAATAATAATAATAATAATAATAATAATAGTTAATATTTATATAACTCTTTAAGGGTTACAAAGTGTTTTACATATTTTATCCTGTTGGATCCTGACAATTCTAAGAGATAGTTGCTACTAGAAGGTAGCTACATGGCACTGTAGATAGAGCTTCAGGCCTGGAGTCAGGAAGATTCATCTTCCTGAGTTCAAATCTGACCTCAAACACTTACTAGCTGTGTGACCCTGGGAAAGTCACTTAACTCTTTTGGAGTCAGTTTCCTCATCTATGAAATGAGCTGGAGAAAGAAAAGGCAAACCACCAAGAAAACTCCAACTGGGAGTAGAGTCACAAAGAGATGGATACAACTGAAAAAGACTGAACCACAAAAAGCCAGTTACTATTAGTTTAATTATTAATAATTATATAGATTTATTGATAATAAAATAACTAATAATTAATTATTAGTATTAGTTATTAGTTTCCCCATTTAAAGATGGGAAAATACAGGCTGAGGACTTTGGTCAATGGCCAAGGTCAAGAGGCTAGTAAGAATCTGAGGGATGGTATTTACTGACTTCAGACTTCATATTTTATCCAAAATGCACCTTAAAATGGAAGGGGGATCATCCTTAACCAGCTTGTGTCTTCTGACCTCTATCCAGCTAAGCCTCAAAACCAAATCTTTTTCATACTAGTTTGGGTATTTACTCAGTCTCTTTCCTCCAACTTTATAACTCAGTTTCTCAACTTCTTTCTCTAGATCCAGTCTATCCCTAGTCCAGTACCTTCTCTGGATGGAATAGATTCATGACTTCACTTTTTCTGCTTCCTACTATCTGACCTACTTTCTTTCCTATTCCTACTATCTGTCTCTAAAACATTTTCCTATAGCTCATGCTTTTAACACTACTGATCAAAACTTAGCTAAGTCCAAAAATGTAATCATAATACAAAAGAAAAAACCAAACTAACTAAAAAACCAGAAAAGGGTAGTGGTTAGAGTGTTGGGTTGGGAGTCATAAAAATCTAGCTTTTATTGTAGTTTGAGATTCCATCTCTTTAGATATATATGTATATAAATATGTATATATGTATATTTTTGCCTCAGGCAAAATCACTAGACTTGAGACTGGTTGTGTAATCTGCTTTGGTGAAGGGAATTCCCCACCTAAGGAGAAAATCATAGATCTTTTTTTAGTATTTCTGATTAAGAACCTGGAGCTAAAAAATGCAAATTATCAAAAGAAAAAAAAGTAACTTCTTCTTTCAGCAAAAATATTTCAAAGAGAGAAAGGAGTTCCAGGCCTGAGGTCTGAGGTCATAGTTATCTGTAGCTAATAACTTAAAGAAAGAGCAGTAGGATGTAGCTAGTTGGGTCACAGGCTTTGACATTTAGTCTTAATTAAATGCAAACCCTTAAAATATGGATTTGAGAGCCCTTGACCTCATTCTGCTATGATTTTCTTTAAAATTGAAAAACCAAAGAACAGGGAATACCTTTGCTTGTGTCTCTGTGATCTTTACTTATTATCATCTCCCAGCACCACATGTGAGGAATAGCATTCACAAGTTCTCTCTTTGCCTTGCCCCATATAGAAGGAAGGAATTCCAAATTTAGGATGGAAAAAGATCTAATTTCAGGGCAGCTATCTGGCACAGTGAATAGAAGACTTTTCTTTGTGAGTTCAACTCTGGTCTCACACACTGACTAGATGTGTGAACCTGGGCAAATCATTTAACTCTCTTTGCCTCAGTTTCCTCTTCTCTAAAATGATTTGGAGTAGGAAATAGCTAACCATTTCAGTATCTTTGCTAAGAAAACCCTAAATGGGGTCACAAAAAATCCAATATGACTGAAAATGACTGAATAACAACTTTAGTCACTCATCATGTTTTAGACAGCAGTATGGAGTTAATATTCTGAGCAAAGAAATGGAGAAGCAGCTGAAAGCACAATTCTGCTGCATGAGAACAAATTCATAACATATTTCTAGGGTGCACTTACAAAGTACTTTATATCCATGTCTGCAAATGTCATTTCCATTTTACAGAGGAGGAAACTAGTGGTCACTATTAAGTGGCTGTCAATGCTTAACTTAGCTCTTCATATTCTAGTACCATTCTTCTTTCCATCATATCATGCTGCCTTGAGGATTACGAAGTGTCTTCTTAGCATAGATGTGAGGGACTAATTTGTTTTGCATCAACAAGAAAAGTATCTAAAAGTCAATTGATGCAGACTCATTAATTTTCATCCCCCCTCCAAAATCATCTACATGATAAGTTTACTGCATACTTGCTCCTAAATAAAAGAAGGAATAATCAAATTTAGAATTAAGCTAATTGCTTTAGCTTGCCATTTAAAAACAGCATAACTAATCTAATTAGCTAAATTTATTAGAAGTAAATGTGAATGAACTTGTAAATTGAATCTGTAGAACAGCAGTGTTGGCATCTCTGCATCAACACAAAAGAGAACAGGCTAGATTTAATTTTTAAAAAACAATTTTCCTTTTAAAAAGTAAAAAGATACATTGAAACAGAATAAATAAGTACCAATTTCAAAGGTACCAGTTCACCTCCAAAAGCATAAAGTATTATGAGTAGCTCTTACTTCATTCAATTTATCCAAATTAATGAGAGAGAGAGAGAGAGACAGAGACAGAGACAGAGACAGAGACAGAGACAGAGACAGAGACAGAGACAGAGACAGAGACACAGAGAGAGACACAGACACAGAGACAGAGACAGAGACAGAGAGACAGAGGGAGGGAGAGGGAGAAAAAGTAATTTTGTATAATGGAGAGAGATCTAGCCTTAGAGTCACCTGCTCACCTAGTTTCAGCTTCATGGAACAAGATATCCCTCCCAAGATAAGCTCATCACTCCTAAAATCACTACCATGCTGCTACCTCAAACCTTGATTAACACCATCTCTGATGAGAGGGCTGGATGGTAGAGTACCTAATTTCTCCCAATGCCTTCCTTTATAAAGGGCATAAACTGAACTCTATTCACTCTGCTTTTTATCTGCTACTCCACCATGGGTACCCCCTGTTCTACCTCGTCTCTTCCTTCCCTGCCTCTTTTTGTATGTTGCTTCCTACTTAGACTGTAAGTTCCTTGAGGGAAGAGACTGGTTAAAAAATAATTATATCCCTATTACTTAGCATAGTTCCTGGTATATAGTAGGTGCTTAATAAATGCTTATTGGATTGGAAGACCTACCTAGGTTCAAGTCTAGCCTCTGATATATATTGATTATCAGACCCTA
The DNA here is from genome assembly GCF_016433145.1 of Gracilinanus agilis. Classification (NCBI taxonomy): domain Eukaryota; kingdom Metazoa; phylum Chordata; class Mammalia; order Didelphimorphia; family Didelphidae; genus Gracilinanus; species Gracilinanus agilis. The sequence goes on along the minus strand of NC_058132.1, from coordinate 619,241,894 downwards.
GAGAAATAATTTATTTTGTCAATATCCAGTGTCTCCCCAGCCCTCTAAAATTCTAAATTGCAGTAAAGATGTTGATCTTCATCAATAGAGCTCTTGAATGAAATCTCCAATGAAATCACAAACCATTTATATGTATATATAAATATCCAGGTACATATTTATGTGTGTATGAATGTATGTACTTTTGAACAATGATATATGAATGCACCAAAATATACACATGCACATATCTGTACTATAAATACATTATACAAATGTGTGAGCATATGTATACACCTATCCACATATATATTTATGTAAACACTTAAAAATTATCAAAAAAACGGTTTGACTTACATTTTCTATAAATACTTTGAATTCTTGGAACTTTTAAAAATGAGTCCCTGACTCATTTCTGATACTCTATCCTTACATTTATTTACTTTAGATAGGTATCACGCATCTGACATTGATGGGAAGGGGAAGGCAGCACTTATCCCTAGGAAGATTGCCACTTCCTTGAAGGTGAAGGCCACATAGTACTCACTGCCTAGAACAGAGCCTAGCACTTAGAATGCTTTTAAATCGATGAACAAAGGAGAAGATACAACTGAGCCTTGAGTTGGATTGATGGGGAGATACAGTAGGAATTCATTTACCTATATACAAGATGTCACTTTAATAACTAGTATGTCCCCTCTGCACCTACCACAACAGATGAAGAAACAGGTATGGAAAAATTCTTTACTGGTGGGCACACACAATTAAAAGGCTTCAGAGGGAGCATTTGCCTCTAAGTCTTTAAATAGGCAGTTAGATGGCAAAATGAACATGGTACCAGACTCAGAGTAAAAAAGACCTGAATTCAAATCTGGCTTCAGATACTTACTGGTTGTGTGATTCTTGGTAAATCCCTTAACCCTGTCTCAGTTTCCTCATCAGTAAAATGAGCTGGAGAAAGAAATGGCAAACCATTCCAGTGTGTTTACCAATCATATGGTAATATGACCAATGTTTAATCCAAATGGGATTATGAAGAGTAGGAAATGAGCGAAGTGACTAGCTAATGAACTTCAGAGACACTAATGATTCCAAATGCACCATTCCTAATAAGATAGAAGGCTACCATATACCCTTATGGGTTCTAATAAAAATTTTATAAATTCAACTAAATGCTTATATTGACTTGTGATTAGAAAATTTGTCAAAGCTTGTGATTTCATTGGAATAAATGATAACTCCCTCTACCAATGCAGATCAGGACCTTCTCTCCATCTTATCAATGAATTGATCAATAAACATTTATTAAGTGGCTACTATAGGCCAGATACTGTGCTAAGCTCTGGGAATACAAAAAGAGACAAGAGGCAGTTCCTGCCTTCAGGGAGCTTATGACACTGAGTGGTTAAATGATTTGCCCTGCATCACCTAGTCAGCATATGTCAGAAGCAAGACTTGAATTCAGTTTTTTTTGTGGTTCAAAGGCGTTCTTTTGTTATGCCATACTGCCTTTCAATTTCTTCTGATTATAATTTAATCATAAAGACCAAGGGTCATTATTCTTATAGAGACATTTCCTTTGGAAACTGATGATCTCAAAGGTGCTTTTTGGTTTTCCCAGGCTAAGTTTCTATGATTTATTATTAAATCATCCATGAATTGCCTTCTTCCCCTCACTCCCACTCCAGTCTACAGAGCTACAGTTAGCAGAACAGGTCTCATTACATTCTCCTCCCTGAGGTGTGATTATGTGTTTGTGTTTGGTTCAGGAAAAGACAAGGTGCTACTTCCTTCTGAAAAGCTCCTTCTGGTCATACAAACAGATTTAGAATCATCTTTTCATTTTAACTTTTCTCTGTTATTTTGTTTTGTAAACTGTCAGCAGGAGAGCTAAACTGGGAGGACCAGACCATCATCTATATCTGAGGATGCTGACTGAGCTATATTTGTATGAGAGAAGAGCTGGACCTGAAGCAAACAGTGCAATTACATTATTACTGGAGTTCCAGAGCTAATTAGGCCGTCTCATTCTTTTATAATGGCAAAAGGGAAAAAAATAGCTTTTCAGAGGCACCATTAGAAACCCTGTACTTTACAGGCAGGTGAAATTGTCCTGATATCGCTGTGGATAAAACAAAGTCTTCTTTCTCAGTTTGAGAGCATTATCTTCCAGTTACCTAGCAGGGCCATCCCTTAGGGACCTTCTGCTATATGGCATATTTTTTTGCCCTTTCTTATCTCCATTCAAAGAGATATGTGGATTCCTCACTTTGACTTAAGAGGCAACAGTATTTATGTTACATCTACTATGCCATTTGACATGGTATAAATGGCTCCTGTTAGAGAGCTGCCAGAAATGTGTTTGCATGTGTATATTTAGGGGGAATAGGAAAGCAGAACAACCAGAGAGAAGAGAGAAGCAATCAAAAGAGCTTTATAGACAGATGGATGGATGGACAGACAGATGATGCTGATGACTGATAAATAGACGATAGGCAGATAATGATGATTCTTATAGGTGATAGATAGATGGATGTTGGGTAGAGGAAGAAAGAAAAAAGAAAGAAAGAGAGAGAAAGAGAGAGAGAGAAAGAAAGAAAGAAAGAAAGAAAGAAAGAAAGAAAGAAAGAAAGAAAGAAAGAAAGAAAGAAAGAAAGAAAGAAAGAAAGAAAAGAAGAAAGAAAGGAAGAAAGAAAGATATAATTCACTGCCTAGTTGCATCCTTTCAATAATCCTTTCACTGCATAATTACTTTAAATCTTGGTCCAATTCACCATGAAAAATTAAGTCATGAACTGTTCTTATTTTCAGTAGACATTTTTTCATAGATTTTTTTCCTTTCCCAAGTTTTGAAAGGAATCATAGTCCCCTCCCAACCCATTTTACAGATGAAGAAATTGAAGAACAATTTTGTCCAACTGATTAGTGGAAAAACTTATGAGAACTTAGATGTCTTGATTCTTAGGCTGTAGAGCTGTTGACTATACCAAGAATGTCTTGCTATATTTTCTTTTCTTCTTGGAAGTCTGTGATTTTATTAGTCTATGACACTCCCAGTGTAGAAAGTTCCCTTACTAATCCAAATGGGCACCAGCTTCATTGCTTAGAGAAGACATTTTTGATATCATGGACTCTTTAAAAGTCTGGTGAAGTCAGTCTATGGAGCCCTTCTCAGAATGAATGTTCTTAAATGAATAAAATATAATATATAGGATTTCAAAGAGAAAATCATATTGAACTATAGTTATCAAAATATATTTAAAAAACAAGTTTATAGACCTCAGATTAAAAACTTCTGATATCATCTTGGAGAATTTCCTGGGGCACTGAGAAATTAGGTTACTTTCTCAGAGTCACACAGCTTGTGTGTATTAGAGGCAGAATCTGAATCCATGTTTTTCTGACTCAACATTGTGTTTACATTTTCTATGTAGATAGGAACTGTATTATCTACATCTGATGATTTTCCCTGATAGCTATATTTAAGAGTGGGAAATTATATAAATGAATAAGAAGTAAAAAGTATTATCTCCCCCAAATGGTATAAATTAAGTCATAGCTATAAGGAAGAATCAGGAACAAAAGTGAATTGCTGTGCTATTTATGCTTTTATGTGTAAACATGTGATACCCGTGACTATAAAAATTTAGCATTATGTTTATTTATGTTTCTGAAAGAATGTGGTCTGTTGATGTACTTAAACTCACCTTACTTATTTATTGACCAGTGCTTATTGATCAGGGTTTCTTAACCATTTTGTCTTATGGAATAATGGAAAAATGCCTTTAAATAATTGGAAGAAATGCTGAATTTCAGTTAGAAGTTAGTGAAAATAAAGATGTAATTTTTCTATACCAAGTTCAAGAATCTCTGAAATCTATCCATTTCCACTGATTTAAGAATTGCTATTACTGATGCTTCCAAAGATCTTGGTTTCCTCTAGATGGAATTTTCTTCCATTGTCACAGATCACATCTCATCTCTCCATATAGTGTGAGGTGCACATTAAATGCTTGTTGAGTTTCCTTGACATTATGCCTTAGGAGATGGTTTCATGAATTGTTAAAGCTAAAAACCCCACCTTGAGCTTCTGACCACCAGGCTGGTGATGAGCCATTTTAGCTAGGCTGGTCTTTTGATGATAGAAACAAGGTCTATTGCCATGTGTTCACTCGAAGCCTTTCTGGCTTTGTAAAGCAATCCTGATGGAGTTTTTCTCTACTTCAATAGCTTTCTAGGACTTGTATTCATATCCACTCCACGATGTGGTCTTGGAAAAAAATTGTGATGAAGGACTATGGAATACTAAAAGTCTCAAATGCAGAGGATAGGAAGACTACATAATCTATCTCATTTCAGACAATATTTATATGGGTCCTGGCCTTATCCTGACCTCCTCACATTGGCTTGTTGATATTCCAATGATTTTGTCCCAGGCCAGTTAAGCATGAGCTCTGCTTAGAGTTTCTTATGTTCTACCAGTGATACCAACAAACCTTTGCTTCCATAAACTATTGCAAAATGCCCATGTTCACTGTGAACTCCATCTTACTCCACAGTATCTAATTTCTTGCTGGGTAAACTCATGCAACAACTGGCATAGGCCATGGTTAAATGGACACAGTTCATTTTTTTCTTGACTAGTCACTGACTTCTTAAGGCTTCTTTGACCCAAATGGCCTTCCAGCTTGCATAGCATCACCAAGATCAATTTGCCACCAGAGAGATCTATAGGAAACATTCCTGCAAACTGTTGACCAGGCATCTGAAAATCCCTGGGAAGAGGGTCTAAATTAATTATGTTGGGGTGAATGAAGTCAGCATTAGTTAGAATGGCCCCACCTTTGCCTGTGGGCAGCCTAGCTCCTTTTCCTCCAGCCATACTACACTTACAAGTTTGGTATTTGTAGGAGTCTTCTACACTGACTGTGCCTATGATCAAAAATTTCTTACTTTCTCTTCAACTTCCAGGTAGAAAGCAAATTTGACATGATGTGTCATCATACAATCAGCATCTAAAAGATCATAGTGGACTACAATGAAAGGGCCAGGGCTAATTAAATGAACTTTAGGATAAATAAATATAAAGTTCTATATTATTGCATTTTTAAAAGATTGACTTTCTAAGTACAAGATGGAAAGTGGTATAGTTGGTCAATAGCTAAAAGTGGAAAACAATGAGTAGGAAGAGTCCCTCTCCAATAAATAAATAAATTTGTTTCTTAGCACTCTAGAATTGTGTAGATTGAATGGAGAAGTGAGGTTTTTTAAAAAAAATCATATACACTCTGTCATCGACAGATTGTACTGGATAAGCACATCATGTATATTTACATTCAAATGTTTGATAGATATGGTGAACCCTGGACTCCTCTGCCAGAGTCCTCTTTCCATACTGGCATTCATCCATTACTTATTAGTCTTTTGTATTAGTATTAAACTACTAAACTAGTTTTGAGTTCATCCAACTGTACTATCTTCTAGTCTACATCTCTCCATTTAATTCATAAGGTTATTTTGTGGTATTTTGTCAAATTGTATCACTGAAATCAGGCGGGATACAATGGTTAATTGAAGATTCTATGGCCTCCATTCCAGCAAATGTAAAAGCATTTGTTTACCTTCAGGCCACCTCTCTGCAGGAGTGATTCAGCAACCATCCAGACCTGTAAGTTCTTTCATTATCTTAGGAAGTCCTGAGCCCTGCCTCACTGAAAGGGAATCCACTGTTCAATTACCATAGCCTCACTTACCTCATGTTTCAATTCTTTGTACTTTATACTTTTTCAGATTAAATATTATCTCCTTGATCTTTTTACAAAAGTAAAAAAGGAGTTGAGTAAGTGTGCCTTCTCTCTGGTGTGTTAAATTTATCCATTTTCAATATAGAATTATCCCTTCTATGGAGTTATTCTTGCTCCCAATATAGAAGGAAAGAAGAAAATAAGCACTTTTGGGGGGGTTGTTGTCCTAGTAAGTATTCATTGCAAATTTCAACTCATTGTGGGGTCTAGTTTTCCTGATATTTTTCTAGGACTGTGGAATTCTTTTATCTTCATTTTCAGGCATCATCTCTCACTTTCACCTTCTATTGATGTCCCCTTAAAATTTGTGTTGATTGATGAGTTCTTTCTGTAGTCACAGTGGTTTCTTGAAATGCAAATGAACACTTCCTGTTTGTATTTGATTTTTTTGCCATGTTAATGTTTTCCCTAAAGAAAAGCATGACCAAAAGAACAACATTATTAATTTTGTAGGCAGCTAAGTAGTTCAGTGGATAAAGCTTTGGACTTGGAATCAAGGAAACTTGAGTTTGAATCTTGCCTTAGACACTTAGAGGAGATATGGCCTTGGACGAGTCACTTAATTTTTCTCAGCCTTAGTTTCCTCATATAGAACTTGAGAAAGGTAGGTTCAATGGCCTCTAAGGTTCCTCCTAGTTTTAAACTTTCATCTCATATATAACTTAATGGGATAACATATACACACAGAGAAATATATTATGCATATAAGGGGCTCCCATGCTCAGTTTCTTTGATCAAAAATCTCTTACTTTCTTTGTTTAGTCTCCAAGTAGAAAACAAATCATGTGTTATCACACAATCAGCATCTAAAAGAAAACAGCAGGTGACAATATAGATAGTAGAATTCCTTTTGTGCATGTGTGCATGTGTGTGTATATAAAATATATATGAAATCACTATGTCCTTAACAATCAATTATTAAAAATAAATTTATGTAAAAATAGTAAATATTATCAGAATTAATGAAACAATGTGTGGAAATCAAAATATTTCCATTGCCATACTTTATACCCACATGTCACATCATTCACTTTCCTGATAACTGATGGTTTCTAATACAGATGACAACACTGCACATATGCTGGATTATATTTGAATGTTCATTTGGAGAAAATATATTTTGGATACCACCAGGATAAATCTGGATTTTTTCCTCTAACATAATAAGCATTCTTTGTTATTCTACTAATTCCTCAATGAAAGAGCTGATGAAAAGTAAGAGCAAAATATAAAAGATGCTATTTCCATTGTCACAGATCTGATTTAAAGACATTTTATATTGTTTTGCAGTGATACTAGCTTTTTCTGTCCTACCCTGGGTATTCAATGAACATACCTCTACTTGGGGAAAAAATATCCAGGAGACTTCCAATTACAATTCTAATTAAATGTCATTGGGGAACTAAAATAATGAAAGCTTATGACATTGTCTCAGTTGATGGTGATGGGGACAGGGAGAGGTTGCATAGTTCAGTTTCTGGTCAGAAATGCCAGCTGGTTATTAGACTCCAGTAAATTTCATGCCCCAAAGTATTTATTACTGCTATAAACTTCTAAAGAAAAGAAGGCAAAGATGTATTGATTCTTCAATGGGAGACAAAGGTTCAATTGATATCTGTGGGATTTATTCTTTATTAATGAATGGGGTCTTTGTGTCTTGTCCAATCCAAATTTTCTTCTCTCTTGTTACTGAACCTTCTCGTGATGTGTGAAGGTTATTATGGAATGAAAGAGCAGAAGAGATGAAATCTTTGTGCTCTTACAGGAACTATGGCCATTTTCTTTGACAGTGTTCAAATAAAACATTTTGCAGCCTTCTTCCCCTTTTCACCATTCCCAGACCTAGAGAAGCACTGAGGGTACCCTACAACTACAAAGGGAGATATTTGAGGGCTTGGAGATCTAGATTCAGAAGGAGTTTGGAGTCTATATCAACCTTTTCCCCTCACCTTCTCATTATCATGATCTACCTTGCGAGAATTTTGGCACCTCAAGCTGGTTCTTGAAATTGCCAAATTCTTTTTGCAAGAACTCTTTCTATCCTTTTCTATTTACATGAGTCATAATGCCACACCCAAGAGAACCTACCTACTTCTAAGAATCTGAAAATCTCTTTGCTTGACCTCACATATTCCTTTACTTAGGAGGAAGTCACTGTTCAGAAATTTTACCTTTGGCCTTCTCCTGGTCAATTGTAAAAAGGAAGAGTTGAAATTCAAAGTCATCTCCCAAAATTGTGAAGTTCATTCAATCTCTTTATTTTTCAGTTTCCCAGTTAGAAGCCAATAATTAATGTAAAGTGTTATGACTACAGACATAGAGGGGACATTTAAGGTTGGAAAAACCTTTTGAGATCATTGGTTAAAAAAAAAGTTAGAGGCAATGTCAATTAGAGTTATTATAAAGACAATTCTTTAGGCCAGTGATTCCTAAAGTGGGTGCTACCGCCCCCTGGTGGGTGCTGCAGTGATTCAGGGGAACAGGGATGGCCATGGGTGCATTTATCTTTCCTATTAATTGCTATTAAAATTTAAAAAATAATTTCCAGGGGGCTAAGTAATATTTTTTCTGGAAAGGGGGCAGTAGGCCAAAAAAGTTTGGGAACCACTGCTTTAGGCCATAGTGCAGTGTATAAGGCTTGGGTAAATGGGAAGAAATTGGGAAAGTTAAAACTGAAGGAATTCAGGAGAAAGAAAAGCTCAGCATCTGTGCAGGGGCAACCAGAATGGCATATATCTTTCTATGAAGCTGGACTTAAATCTTTTATAGGGGATCCTTAGACTTCTGGTTGGTCTGGTCAATATGGGACATTTTTTGCTGCAAACATTTCAAAACTGGAGATAACTTTCCTATAATGGGCTATTTGGAGAACTTTTTTGAGTAAATAAATAATGTGTAATTTAATGTAAACCATCACTACTACAAAGAAATGCAAATTATATGCAAAACAGTGCTTAATATTTGGTAAATAGTGCTTTGTCCCAAGACCTAGACACTGGAGACAAGTTTCTTTCCTAGGAAGAGAGCAATTGCTAGTCATCACAACTTGTCTTCTGATCTTTTGGCTGCCACATCCAGTCCCTAATGTCAGCGAAAGGGTGGAAAGGGGTCAAACATGAAATTTTTGTCCCAAATTCAATTACAAATCTTACTTGATTTTAATGTGTTGATTTATTAATTTTTAAAAAAGAAGCGAGAGATATATAACCATATATGATTTTCTAAGCCTGTTTATAGCTTATATAAGTTTAGTGTTTCCCATTTCTGTTTGAGTTGGACCCCATTTCTCTAGAAAACTTTAAGATTCAAGCCTAAAGAGTTGAGGGTGGTGGGAGCAGTACCCTAAATTCATGCCCAGATGCAAGTTAGGATAGTTTTTCCTTAAAAGGCATTGAAAAATCCATGAGATTTTATTGGCTCAGGAGCCTAATGGTTCAAGTAGTTGAAGTAACCTCCTGGTCAGTTGAGTAGAAAAGAATCATGAGGATCTCTAGGAAGATTCAGATGATTGCTGTCAGAAACAAAATACATAACTCAGGCTCTTGATGCTTGACTGGCTGATAAAATAGGTAACTTACATAGAGGAGATTCACTCAACTGAATCAGATCAAATCATCCTCAGTGTATGTCCTTGAAATTTAATTTAGTTTAATTTTATTAACATTTATTTAACATTTTTTTGAGTTATAAAATTTTCTCCTCTCCAGCCTTTATCCCACTCATTGAGATGGCAATTTGATATCCAAATGTATATTCTTATTGAATATTCTGCTACTAGGTCTGAGAAAATCTCCCTTTGTTAGTTGTTGAATGACCTGTGAGTGTCTCATTTTTCCCCAATATGTAATATAAACTATCAGGGGACTGGTCTGAGGTAAAACCAGCCCAGAATATTAACATTCCAGTTTTAAAATAGATCTATGTTTTTTAGAGTGACAATAGCCATAGGGGCTTTGTTTTATTTTATTTTTTTCCTGGATGAGTTGACTATTCAGATTTCAAACCCTCAAAAATAAAATACAACCTGGACAGAGATGACCTCCCACAGGTTCAACAGTCTTGGAGTCTGACCTGAAAGAGAGTATAAAAGCTATCCTCTTACTGAAGTCAGTTTCTATTAGCCAGAATATTTGTTTAATGAGAATGCCCCATTCCCAGATCTTACCAGAACGATGGAGACTTTTAAGCATTCAGCCTAGCTGTGATCATTCCTTTCAGCATTTATACTCTTGGAAATTTCTCAGTCATTTTAATATATTTGTCAGAACTGAAATCTAGGCAGATAAGAAGGTCTAAAAGGCCATATTACTAAACAATATATGCAGCTTTTGTTCTGAGATCTATTGCCAAAGGAAGAAGCTTCCAGAAGATTTTCTTGTATATTTATTTTCTTAGAGTTATGTAAAATCATAAATAATTTGCATTTTTCTCAAATTAATGTTTCCTTGGAAAATATCCATCCATGTTATTACCCCTACTTAGGTTCTTTAAATTTGAATGAATTAAGTAAAGCAATGCTTTTTAAAAATTATCGACTAGTCAGAAATTCAATCATAAAACACTTGTAAATCAGTTACTTAAATTTCCTTGTATTAGTATTTAGCATTTCCATAGTGCTTTATCTTTGCAAAATGCTTTTTGCCATCATTTATTTTTAATTAATTGTTTCGGCACACATCATAGATGAGACCATTGCATCATCAGGTTATTCACTATCTTTTTTCATGATAAATCATTTTCCCTCTAAGTGATCCTCTGTAGACTCTTTTGTCTCTGGTTACAGGACTTCTCTCCTTACCCTTAATGGGTTACGGGATTCTTTTTGTATTTGGTGGCCAAGGAGATGATAAAGGTAACATAAATGAGACTGAGTCACTGGACCTCAAGAGACAAAGGATAGTAGAAACAGAATGGACTTTTTCTCTTGGATAGTGAATAGAGATTTGCTTTGATTGTTTATATTCTACCCCACCCCCAGATGTTACAGTTCTATAGAGTGGAAAGATTATGTCATAAATAAGAGAAATGATCATTTCTGACTACAGGACTCATGGTAATGGCTAATAGTTCCTTTAACTGCCTGTGTTATATTATCATCCAAGACCCCTTGTCCTTTATTCAACTGAATTTACTTCTACTTTATAGTTCCCATTTATTAAGCAACTACTACATGCCTAGCACTATTAAATTCTAAGGATAAAAAGACAAAAAAAAAACAACCTGAATTCAGCAACTTAGATGCCACTGGAAAGAGTGAGATTTAAACCAAATTAGTACAGAATTTATGCAAATCCACACAAGGTAATTGTAAGAGGGACAGGATGCCAATAAGTAGGGTGGAGTGGAGTGGTGTGAGGTAGGAAATCACCCATTGATTTGTGAAGTTTTTTTAAAGTCCTAAAATGCATTGACACAGAAAGATGGATCAAAACCATAGGAGCATTCCTGATTGTCTTATAGCAACCAAGCCATTCTTTCTGAAAGTATATCTATTCATTAGTCCTAAGAAGTAAGACTGAAGAGAGGATACCTAGATGATTCAGTGCATAAATAGCCAGGATTTAAATCTGACTTCAGATACTTCCTAGCTATGTGATCCTGGGCAAGTCATTTAACTCCAATGGCCTAGCCCTTACCTCTCTTCTGTCTCAGAACCAATATTTTGCATTAATTCTAAGACAGAGGGTAAGGGTTAAAAAAAAAAGATTGAAGGCACTTTCCCTCTCTTTCTGTTTCTCTTTCTCTCTGCTTTTTTCTCTACCTGTCTTCAATCTTTTTCTCTCCCTCTCTGAAATGTTTGCTTTTTAAAATTTTAATTTCACATATTGATTTGTGGATCTTTTATCGTAAGTCTGGATTCTGTTGCCTATTGAATGTAAACTATCAATTTTATTCAACTTTTTCATTTTACAAATGAGGAAACTGAGGCCAAGAGACATTGTTACTTGCTCAAAGATTGTAAATAGCAAGCAAGGATTTGAATATAGGTCTTCTTTCTTTAAAAAAAACATTTATTAATATTTGTTTTTAACATGGTTACATGATTCATGCTCCTACTTTCCCCTTCACCCCCCGCACTTCCCCCC
>NC_058132.1:619192859-619220251 GCF_016433145.1 Gracilinanus agilis | reverse complement strand
TTATCCTATTACTTACCTATTAATGTTACAAGCTAACTAAACCTGTTAATGTTACAAGCTAACTAGAGCCTTTTTTTGGAATTGGAGAAATAACTATTTCTATAACTATTTAGAGATAGTTATTTAGAGATATAACTATATCTCTATATAATATATTATATAAATATATATTTTATAAATTAATTTTATAAAATATATATTTAAAAATTAAATATATATATATATAAATATATTTAGAGATATAACTAAATGACTATTTAGAGAAATTCAATTCAGTTTCACAAGGTTTTTTCCCAAGCATTTGTTATCTCTCCTTCCCTCTGCCTTCCTTCTCCCTCCAAATGAACAAGAGCAGCAAGCCAACAAAACAAAAATAAATCCCTTATAACAAATATGCATAGTCTAGCAAAATAAATTCCCTTATTGGTCTTGTCCAATTCAGTCTCTCATTCTGTATTTTTAAGTCCATCCACTCTCTGGCAAGAAGTATACGATGTTTTTAATGTTCTTTGGTGTACATGGAAATGCTTTCATTTGATGATTTTTGCTCAGGACAGAATAACAAAGTAATTTTTTTAAATGAAAGGGGGAAAAATGTCACTCTCATATTGGGTTAACCCCCTATAGTGAACTGGTGGAAGGAAATGGACAAGAATCTCATGGCTGGCTGTTGTGATATGCCTCACTGGAGGGAGCAGACCACAAATACATCTAACTATATTGAGTATTTTCAATAGTAATCTCAAGATCAATGAGGTTGAGTTATACTGTTGCTTCGAAGAATCAATTAAAGAATTCATGTTTGGGAAACATAACAACAACAGACAAATTTACTGTGCTTTCCCAATTTGTTAATATCACACCGGTTAGGTATCATTTGTCAAGCAATCCTCTCTTCAAAATGTTTTTAAAGGCATGTCTGCACATCTTCGAAAAGAGCAATTTCATTTGTTAAAATTTGTTTTATGACCTGAAAATTACAGGTTAAATAGTTTTCTTTAGATGATTTGCCCTAAATTGGGTACATATTAACACTTCAGATTACTCTGTCATTTCTTTCAGACTGAATAGATGATAGCACACTGGGGACATCCAATTTATTAAAAGCCTCTAAGCTGCTACCCTTTGCTCCCTAATTAGGCCTGCTTTGTTACTGTGTATTTCAGGAAAATATGACTCTTCCATTCTTCAAATCTAATGAGCTCCAGCTGGGGAGGGATTAGAGCCCAGTTGATTTCAGTGTAGGTTCAACCTTTGTGTGGTGGTGTTCTTCCGGATTATTCAGCCTTGAGGGCATTCTGTTGAATGGTGGGGTTCTGCCAAGCTGATTATTGCTACATTAGCATCAATTCTCCTGTCATTCACTTAATTTCACCCTGTTTGTCATGATAGCACATGGATGTCACAACACCAACATCTGGAAAGTTATTTGAGGAATTCCTTGTCAAGCATGTATTCAGTGTGTTGCAGAGATGGAGAAACAGAGTCCAGGTGGCTTTCCTGGAAATATTTTCTTTTTCTCAGGACATTTATAGGATTTCAAATATGTCTGACACTACTTCTATTCCAGAAAAGGATCAGTTCTCCAAGATGCTAACTCTTGGCTATTCTTTCTTTTTTAAAAGCAGTTTCCTTTTAAATACAGCAAGGTGCCATGATAGAGCACCTCCATAAATAAAAGATTTGGATAAACTTCCCATTAAAATGGATCCTCCATATGTATATGGTGATGCATAATGCATTTCTGACTCCAAAACACAAAAAGGAAATAACAAGAATGTTATCTTCTACTCAAATCCAGTTCAAGCATCATTTTCTTTTTTTGAATTTTCCTTGACCCTTTCAGTCCTCCTTTGAGTATCTTATCTCCAGAAATATAGCAATTATTTTATGTATTATGCAATTTACAATAATTTTATTTTGATATATTGAAATATCATGTGGAACCAGAGTTTTAATCAAAGGTTTTTAACCTTGAGTCTGTGAACTTCTTCTTTGAAAAAAATAACATCTTGATAACTATATCAATATAATTGGTTTCCTTTGTACTCTACGTATTTTATTTCATGTGTTTCAAAGCATTTCTCTGAGAAGCGGTCCATGGTTCCACCAGGATTCCCAGGAGGTTCATGATTTACAAAAAATTCAGAATTATTGTTCTAAAATGAATGGATATAATCACAAATAGTGAAGTTTGGGGGAGAAAATGAAGGGCTTAAAGGGTATCTGAGATCACATTAGCAACTACTGGCTTCTATGCTTGTTTTTTCATATATGTACATATATGAAAATTATATATGAAATAATATATATATTCATATATATAAACAAACATACATATATACATATACATATATATGTAGGTCAATAGATAGTCTACATATGCATGCATGGAGGGCATACTAGATGAAAGCATGAGAAAAGAACAGACAAGTTTTCACCATAAACATTTTTATTGTCATGTGGTTGATTAAGACATATAGTAGAAATAACATCTCACTAGATATCTCTATTATCTGCTGATGTTAGAACCCAAAGAAAAATGTAACTTTGGAGTCTCATCTCAGATAATGTTTCAGACCTGTACTTTCAATTGATATATGATTCCTTAGACTTCATTCAATTATCTGCTGAGTTTTGACATCAGAGGAGATACTAACCAGGGAGACGTGTTCAATAACAGAATTTGCCAATGTCCTTTTCACCTTGTATCCAGTTTTATGGAAGAACTTCTAGATAAATCCCAAACAAAGATACTTCAATATCTATTTTTCAAAGATGACATTGAACTAGTTTCCTAAAGTCTTAAAGCCCTGCAAAGCCATAAAGTCCATAACAATGTTCTAACCATCCATGCAGGAAAAATCATAAATAAAAATGCCTGCAATAATAATCGCTGTTGTTTAGATAGTGCTTTAAGGTTTATAATACATTATTTCCCAATACAATGCATCCCCTAGATTACTGATCCTGCTTCCAGCCTATTTTTCACAGCCATCATTCTGGAAGCAACTTTAGTGGAGAAGGGGCTGGCCATTTCTGCCAACTGCCAATCAAATGCCAACCACAAGATAGGCAAGTCAGCCTAGCTGAAGCACTCTGAAGGAGAGATAGGAGGCACTGTGTGCCAGGCAAGTTGAAACACTACTACTACCAGGACCACAAAATCCCCTTAGACACCAATAGAGAGATCACAGGATCCTGGAATTGCAAAGCTTCCAGCCTGCTGCCCTCAGGTAGCATCTTGCGAAATAGAGAGGTAGCCTGCCAACTGCTCCAGCAGGTGCTACAGACATAGCTATGGAAGACTCAGAAGAGAAAGTTCTTGACCCCAAAGTCCTTGGCACTGTCAAATGGTTCAACATCAGAAATTATCTGATTTTATTAATGGAGATGTTATAAAAGTTGTTATTACATGTTAAAATATTAATATTAAAAAACAATAACTACCACCTGTTTTGTTGCTGAACCCTAAAGACTACAAGACTTTTCCATTAAAGTATTGTCTCCCCCATTAAGTGTGTGCTCCTTGAGAGGAGGGGCTGTCTTTATTTTTATTATGTGTTATGCTTTACATATAGTAACTTCTTAATACATGTTCTATTCACTCATTAATCATCCATCTCATTTTAAATACTACTGTTATTTTAAAGCCCATTTAATAGATTAAGAGGTAGATGCTCATAGAAATGATCATGGTCAGGTAGCCAATAAGTATTTGAGGTATGCTTCAAAACTAGATCTCTCCTGACTCCAAATCTGGTATTCCCCTCTCACCCCATACCATGCTGCCTTATAGACTATGACATCTAATAGGATAGATAAGTCATTTATTAAATTTTCATTTACATTTTTTTGAATTTACAGTGTTTTTTTTTTCTTTCTCACCTCCTTCAATTCCTTGCCTCATCCATGCCCTAAGCAAACTGCAGCATATTCGGGAGAATGTGTAGGGCTTTGAGTGATCTCAATGTTTGCTTCTGTGAAAAGGCTAACTTTTAAATTCCATATTCCTGTGATGCTATATGACTGCAATTTATGAAACAGCAAAATCTCAGCTGAATCTCAGTTACAAATGATCCATAGAGCACTGCAATGAACTATGCCATGTGTAAAGGGCTATATCTTGTCATCAATGATGACTTACATGCTAGAAACATTGATATAGATTATTAAGGACACGTTGGCCCAGAAAGAGATGGGATGAATATGACATCTCAAGTGGTTCGCCTTTACACCAGAGTAAAGCCCTGAGCACACCAGGCAGTTCCTCTCTGCAAAAATTATAGAAAGTCACAGACTAATGTGGTGCCAAAGGATAACAATTTGTATCAGTTTTCATCAACCTACACTTAGAAAATCAGATTCATCAAAATACACAAGTCAAATTATATTCCATCTTGAATTTAGCTTTTTGTCTGTATCTTTTCCCCCCAGTTAGAATGGAATCTTATTAAGGTCAAGGGCTTGCCTTCTAATTCTTTGTACATTTTTACTTAGAACAGTGAGGAATCCAAAGGATAGGCAATACATACTAATTTATTAATTATGTGAGATTCTACAATACTAGATATCACATACTTATTTATTCATGTGTGAGATCCTAGAATATGAAATAATCAATGCATACTAATTAATCATATGTGAGATCCTAGAATAATACATATTTGTTCATTCACATTGGAGATCCTAGAAAAAAGGTGTGATGGCCACCTTTTAGGTACAGATTTCTCCACTTGAAATGGAAATATTTCTTAAATAAGTGGGCACATGTAAAAGCAAAGTATAATATTATTACATGCCTTGTTATTTCATGAAATTCAGGATAAGTTGCATTTCACTCAAGAGGTCCTAGTAGAACTGCCAGGAAGGTCTCATTATAGTGCAGTCTCACCTCTGGCACAATTTTGAAACACCACTTCCAAAACAAATGTTATATGAAGTCTTCAGTGTAGAGATCTATGTTAACATCTTAATGTGCCATGCAAGGTAAATGTTACCAACTTGTCTGAATCCAGTATGCAGTAATAAAAATTATATGTGTGTATATATATTAGAGGAAAAAACAGCATTTTGAAAAAGGAATTTTTAAAATCTTCAATTTATAGGAGCTTAGCTTTTACTTCATTCAAACCAAGTACAATACAATATTCAATAGTCAACATCTATTTCAACTTTTCAACAAGAACACTAGAGTCAGTTAACCTTTAGACCCCAAAATTCTTAACCTATTGTTTCTTGTGGCCCACTTTGGTGGTCCATGAATTCTAGGAGCCCCTTTCTAGAATAATATTTTAAATGCATAAAGTAAAATACTTAGACTTGCAAAGGAGATCAATTTTATGGAATATAATATTCAAATGTTTAATTTTTTAAATGTTCATGGATTCCAGGTTAAGAGCCTTTGCCTTCAACCTGCGTTAATGAAATTTTTGACTATATGGAATTCTCTCTGTAATTTAAGCCTACTTCTCTAGTCTACTTCCTAGCCACTTGCTTCTTGTCAAAGGATGCTTGGACATTCATAAAAATATGTCATTTTAGTTCATTACACAAGTATGATAACCAACCCAATAGTCATAGATTCAGTCAAAATCAAAACCAAAAAGAACCAAAATATCATTTAATACAATGCATGACTTTTTGTTTTGTCAAGGGAGGGGAGGAATTCCTTCCAAACACTCTGACAAGTATAAACTGAAAGTTCATTTGAAGACTACCAATGATAAAGAACCCATTACCTGTCTCCCTGAAAATCCCATCACATTTTTAATTGTTTGAATTGTTAGAAGTTCCAATTGTTGAAAGCTCTTGTTTATGTGGAACCCACATCTCTTTTTCTATAATTTCTATGTAATGCTTTTAGTTTTGCCATCTCAAATCAAGCAAGATGAGTCTTCCCTCTGCCATAGGACAACCTCAACTAGGCCTCACAACTGCTGAGCAATCCTATTCTCTTTCTCTTTAACTACTTTATTGCATTTCCCACAGTAGCTGTTCCAAATCTTTTCCACACTCTCCATTTCCCCAATGCTATTTCTGACTCCTTCATATTTAGCAGAAATTCCCACTTACTTTATTGAGAAGATTCAGACTTTCCAGCATTAGTTTCCTAACCTTCCCCTTCTATACACTTGTCATATACTTGTCACTGTGCCCTCCTCACCACCTCCAGATTTTTCTATATTTTTAGCCATCGTCTCCTCCTTCCCTCCTGCCACAGAGGAAGAGGTGACCTTCTTCTTCCTTTCCATAGCTAATATTTCTATACCTGCATTCCAGATCTCATCCTTTGGTTATATGCCAGAGGTACAGAGTAAGTACTCTTTAAGACATCAAGGTGAACAGGATTTTTGTCATGCCTGGTCAAAAAGAAATCCACAGATCCTCCTCAGTTCTGACATTGTAAAATTCATCTCACCCACAACCCTACAGTAAGCTCTTTACTTTTTAGATCAAGGCTTCAATGTCTGACCTGTTGGTTTGATTGCCTCTAATTGGTTCTATACTTATCATTTGATAGACATGAATTCTGAAATTTAACTTTATTTTGCATTTACTCTTTTTTAGCAAGTCCTCTATTTTTGCACACATTACCTTCTCTGACTCAGCTAGAGCTGAGAAACTCCTCAGAAACCCTCCTCTTATAATGTAAACTAGAGAACTCCAGCTTTTAATTTACATCCCAACATACTTTAGCTATTAACAATAACTGCTGATTCCTGCAGTTCCCAACCAGACAGGCTCCTAATCTTCACTATTAGCCTTTATTTTTTATAGCAACCAGCCCATCCAGGACTCTCTTGCCCCTTGCTGGGTTCCAATGGTGTAGCTCCATAACTAGGACTTCTTAAGCCCAAAGCAAATTGAGCTAGGGGAAGGGTTGGTATAAAGCATGGACCACAGTGGCTATACTCATGGCAGGATTACTTTATTGAGAAGATTCAGACTTCCTATCATTAGTTCTCTAACCTTCCCCTTCAATATACTTGCCCAAAACTTATAAACTTATCACTGTGCCCTCCTCACCGCATGGGATCATCTATGGAATTGTAAACTGTTCTTTATCCTATATTCCTTGGGAGAAGAGAGAGAAAGGAGGAGAGAGGCAAGGAGAATGGAGAAACAGCAGGATGAGAAGATGAGCACAAGGAGAAGTATAGCCTTCTGGAATAGAGTTGGACTGGAGTTGGAGTCGGTGGACTTGGTTTCAGTTACCCTGAAGTAGACAGGATTTTATTATAATAATGGATGAAAAGATCAACCTTTTCTTCCTTATACCCCATGTCTAAGCATCAATAGACTGAAAGTAGAAGACCACATTCTAGTGGATCTCTTATTTGAAAGTAGTCTCCTCTCAAGTATCTTCTCTTGGAAGATATTGTAAGAAAAATTTGGCACAGAAAGGAGAATTTGGAATGTTTGCAAGCAAGAAAGCTTGAAGAGCAGGAGCGATAGTTGGAAGAACAAGAGAGGCTTGTGGGAAATAGAACTGGGAGGGGGAAATTCGTCTCTGGACTCAGTGGGAGACGGAGGACTTTTACCTCACCTCAGGATTCAGATTTGGATACCTGAGGGTTTCCTATCTTTCCCTTTGTTCCTTGAAGATCTGATAGCATTCCTGTTTCTCCAGAATAACACCAAAGAGGATAATTAGACTCTATAGCAGCTGGAGGAGTCTTGGACCCAGAAGGCTGGTTGAGCTAGCCTGAAGACATCCAACCAAACTCTGTGCCAACTGGAAAGACCTTTGCTTCCCTGTATATAGTTTAGATTAGACGACAGATTAGAGGAAGAAGGAAAGAGCATTTTTGGTCAAAGCCTTTGGCTTGGCCCAAGACAAAGGACTCCTTACCTAATAGTGACTGAATAGAGATTCCTACCCCACTCTCTGTACCCATCCTTGAACCTGTGTTACAATAAACCACCCTGTTAAGATATCTGCAGTCAGATAGGTTATTTGTGAATATCTGATTAGGGCTGAGGATGTGAGGGGAAATTTGAGGGAGACAACTCTATCAAGCTTCAGTTAAGTCAAACTCCGATGCTGTCTGTCATTGTTGTTCTCAACAGTGCTGTGTTCAGAAAAGGCTTCTTGGAATATATTGGTTATATAACCAATCTATATAATACCTCATAGAGGTCTTTCATCTGAACACTGGTTCCTGTCCATCCCTGTATCAATACCATCACAGGGATAATTCCCTTGAAGCCTTCAATGTTATCGTGGATATATATAAGCCAGATAAGATAGGCTTAGTACATACACAAGTCTGTCAAACAATCACACCTTTGAGTTTCTCTCCATTAATCAATATAACAGCTTAACCATCATTTTATCAGCATAAAGGACTTCTTATCCTTTGACTGTAAACATGCTCAGATTTCCCCGATCTTAAGAGAAACTCACTTATATTTGACCCTCCTAATGTCCAAGTTCCTAGCCACCTTCTTCCTTTACCATTCAATTTCTCAGAAGTGCTGTTCCCACTTTCCTACCTCCCATCATCTCACCACCATAATAATCTACTTCTACAATCTGACTTCTACCCTTGCCAACATTACTAAAGCTGCTTGCTCTGGTTTAATTACTTATTAGTTGGAAAAAACAAAGGTTTTCTCCTAAGCACTTACTCTCCTTGACCTCTCTGCATTATTTAACTGTATCAATCTTCATCCTTGAAACTCTCCCCCTAAGTTTTTTATAATAATGCATAATACTAATATTCCTCTTGCTTCTATGATCACTTCTTTGCTAATTCGTTTCCATTATGTTTCTTTACTAAGTTATTCCCCAAAATTCAATTTATCCTCAAAGCTTTAACTAACACCTTTTAATGGATGACTTCTGAATCTCCATTCTCAGATAGGAATCCTTTTCCAGACTCCATGACTCTATTTCCAACTGACTACTCAATTTTCCACCTGGATGTCCAGCTAACACTTCAAATACAACCTAGGTAAATTTGATTTTATTATCATCTCTTTGAAATCAGCTTTTCCTCCTGACCTCTTTTTCTATAGATGATACTAACATTCTCCTAATGATAAAAAGTAAAATTTCTGATCTTTGCCTATGTCCTTTCCTTCTTTTGCATGCATTCAATTAGTCACTGAGATCTGATCCTGCTTCTAATACTTATTACTTTTGTGACCTTCAGCTTCCTCATCTATGAAAAGAAAAGGTTGGAATAGATAGCCTCTGAAGTCCATTCATATTCTCGAACTATGACTCTAGGATTCTCTTGGCTAGCCATTCCTTTATAATGTTGCTGGCAGTCAGTCTTTCCTTTCCATTTTAGATGCTACCAACCAAATTCATAATCTGATCACCTCATGCCTAGGTTATGGTAATCCCCTCCTGTTGTATCCACAGGACTTGGCTTAGAGAATCTAACTCTACCAACATCCTCAACTGATGCCACCAGCCCATTTCTTATCCATTAGCCCAAAGACCTATGGTACTCTCTGTTGAGTTTCCAGGATCATTGCTTATCCAATTTTCCTGTTCTCCATACCATTAGTACTCATGTGGGAGAAGACCACAAACTTTTCTCCATTCCTGATTTTATGGCTGTTCCCTAAAAAGAGTTTATGGACCTCTCTCAGGCATTTAAAATGAAGATTTACTTAAAAAAATATTTTTTAATCTGAGACTGTGATTTCATCAGTATAAGGAACTTCAGGTGAGGGTCTTCCTTTTATTAATTCAGAGAAGCTTCTTATAGTCTTACAGTGCCTGGGGCGCAGAGAAATTAAGGGTCACATGGCTATTATGCAGAACACAAGAACACAGAATCTTCCTGATTCTGAGGCTGATCTCTAAATGATGCTAATGCTGCCATTCTACTTCAGGATACAAGAAGAGAAATAGGGACAGTACCTGGAGTTCAAAAGTCCTGGGCTGTACCTTGCCTTAGACACTAGCTCTGTGAAACTGGGAAAGTCATTTAAAGTATTTGAAGTTCACTTACTTTATCTAAAAAATATAGATAATAATAGTACCTACCTCACAGAATTTTGGTGAGGATCAAGTGAGATGATATGTATAGTGTTATATAAAGGTTAGTCATCATTCTGTATAAAATAAGGATAATAACACAACTCAGGGTTGTTGTAAATAAGTTTATATAAGTGAAGCTAACCTTAAAGTACTATTCAAGGTCAGTCATAATTAATATTATTGTTTTTATTCTATGAGGAGGAAAAGTGCAGTAACTGAATAAATGAGTCACGATTTCACTTAGAAATTCCTTGAGTTTAATTTAGGTCCTCAACATCAATTATTACAAAGTCTCAGAGTTGGAAACTCAGAGATGGCCTATTTCAACATATAAACTGCCCACATATTCCCTCTACAGCAACTCCTCCAAATGGTCATTTAGCCTTTGTTTGAAGACTCCTAGTTGAGGGAAATTCGCTACTTCCTTGAGGCAGCCTAGTCCATTTGGAGATAACTCTAAATGTTAGGAAGGTTTTCTTTACACCATACCTAAATCTGCTTCTTTGAAACTTTCATTCACTCCTCTGAGTCCTTCCCTCTGGGGCTAAAAAGAGCTAGTCTAATCCTATTTCTACATGTCTTCTATAGAAAGTATTGTTGTTCAGTCATTTTTCAGTTGTGCTTGGTCCTTTGGGACCCCATTTGGGGTTTTCTTAGCAAAGATGTTGCAGTGATTTGTCATTTGCTTCTCCAGCTCACTTTACAGATAAATAAACTGAGGTAAGCATGGTTAAGTGACTTCCCCAGTGACACATAGCTAAGAAGTATCTCAGGCTGGATTTGAACTTGAACATGAAAACAACTATCATCTCCTCCCTAGGTTTCTCTTATATTCCTTACACTCATGGCCCAAATTCAGATGCCACCTTTTAGAGGAAGTCTCTCCTGATTCTTCTAGACATTGCTCCCTCCTTCCTCATATTATTTTGTATTTACTGTTTGTTTATAGATTGCACTCATGAGTGGAATGTAATCTCCTTGAACTGGACAATCTTTCATTTTTGTGTGTGCACTTCCAGGGCTTGATGTAGCGCCTTGTACCTAATAAATGTTTAATAAATGCCTGTAGGTTTGTTATTGTTGAACTTTGTTCACAACTCCTCTGATTATCAGCATCATTAGAGTGGGCTGACTCTCCCAGCTTGCACAATTGGTACCCTTGATGAGGCTATACTAAGTTTAGCATACACGGTCAGCATCCCATAGCATTATTTGTCAAATAAAGGATATAATTATTTCAAAGCAAAGGAATTTAATGAAATAGGATAGCAAGAAAATTACCCCACAAGCTTGGAGCGACTGTCATGAAAACACGTAGATGGGATCCTTCAGAAGGGTGGATGTATGTAGAATATCAGTGTGGAGAAGGAGGGAGGGAGGAAACAAGCATTTAGACAGAACCTACTATGTGCCAGTCGCTCTCCAAATAATATCTCATCTGATCCTCACAATAACCCTGGGAGATGTGTGCTATTACTGTCCCCATTTTACCTTTGAGCAAACTTGGGCAGCCAACACATGCATGTGGAGGGTCAGACACAAACACTCTTTGTTTAATTACTCATTATTAAAGGGCGCTTAGTATTCATTTTAGAACCTTCTTTTCACTAATTTCTAAGGGTTCTGAAAGCTCAAGGTCTCTTGTTCCTTGATTCTAAAACTTTTTCTTTCTCACATAGATTACTGGAAGGGGGAAATGCATGAGAAAAAAATTTATTCCAGTTGGAAAAGCCATTTTTCCCTTCTTGCTAATCACATAGCTGACCTTTTGTATGTATAGGAACATGGACGAAACCTGTGATTTCACTGATATAGAGAACCACAAGGGGGGGAAACTCCTTCTACCAATACAAGTTGGAATCTTCTTTGCTGTTTATAGTCTTAGAGGGTTGTGTAGAATACTGAGAGGTTACATGACTCACCCAGAGTCACCCAGTACCTATGTGTCAGAGACAGGACTTGAATTGAGGTCTTTTGGGCTCTTAATGATCTTTCTGTTTACATCACTGTTTTTCCTTTTGCCAGCAGAACCTTTCCAAGTTTTAACTTCAGCCTATGGAGATTTTTTTAACATTTATTAATATTCATTTTTAACATGGTTACATGATTCATGCTCCTCCTTTCCCCTTCGCCCCCCACACTCCCCCCACCCATGGCCGATGCACATTTCCACTAGTTTTGTCATGTGTCCTTGATCAAGACCTATTTCCAAATTGTTGGTAGTTGCATTGGTGTGGTAGTTTCGAGTCCACACGCTCAATCATGTCCACCCCGACCCATGCGTTCAAGCAGTTGTTTTTCTTATATGTTTCCTCTCCTGCAGTCCTTCCTTTGAATGTGGGTAGCATCTTTACCATAAATCCCTCAGAATTGTCCTGGGTCATTGTATTGCTGCTGGTACAGAGGTCCATTACATTCAATTTTACCATAGTATATCAGTCTCTGTGTATAGAGTTCTTCTGGCTCTGCTCCTTTCGCTCCGCATCTGTTCCTGGAGGTCTCTCCAGTTCGCCTGGAACTCCTCCAGTTTATTATTCCTTTGGAGATTTTAAACCAGCAAGAAATATATGTTTCCAACAAAACAAGAAACAAAACATTTATTTGTGTCAAGGAGGACATACAGAGGCCAAATGGAATCAGAATGTCCTATAGATAGTACAAGTTCTTCAGCCCTTTCTCTTTGCAGATGACAATATGCTGATTACATTAAGCACCTCAGTGTGGCAAAACTATCACCATGAAAAGTTTCCCATGATTCACTCAGAAGAAATAAGCTTAATAATCCATATGAGGCAAAAGTGGTTGAAGAATTCATGTTGACCAGACAATGACATGCGGTTGGATAACTATCCCATATATCTAGACAGCACATATATTTTGGACACACTCTGTACAGGTACAGTAGCTGGGTCCAGAATTGAACAGGAGGAAGAGAGAGGACTTAATTGTAGTTATGAAATTGTGTCTCATTTTTAATAATCCCAATCTATTCCATGACATAAAAATTTACTTTTATTTTTAAGCAGCCTGGCAGAGTGGATAGAAATCTGGCCTCAGAACCAGGAGACTCTGGATTCAAGTCTTACTTTTTGACACCTAATGGCTGTGTGATCCTGGGCAAGTCACTTCATAGTTTTTAGAGAGTTGTATAGATCACTGAGGGAGCTGACCTCTTGGTGTTGTTCCAGGTAATTAATTTCCCATGACTTTGAGCTTCAGAAAAGAAGCCTAGCTGCATCACTAGAGGGGGGTTCTTAAATAAAAATTCCCTCTACCAATGAAATCACAAATTTATTCTCTAGTCAGTTCTCATACTGACACTATATAGGTAGGGGCCATGAAACACCATAATTTCAAAAGAATCAAATGCACAGTTGACCGAAAAGACAATGCAGGAATAACATGATAGGAAACCCTAGACTGGAGTAAGTAATTTGCACGAAAGATGTGCCAATAAAGATATTATCTAAAAATATGTATATAGAGAGGTAATATTTAGAGAGGGGTAACATCTAAGTGCTACATTGATACCAGTAATTATAAAGAAATTTTAGAAGGATGCTTTTTGCATTTGGGGGCAAATCCCCTTTGGAAGATTTATAGTAGGACATGAATAAGAATGAGACAGCATGGTGTAATGAGTGCTAAGCTTATAGCCAAGAAGACCCCTTTCAAATCCTACTGCATATTAGTTGTATGATCCTGGACAAATTACTGAGTCTTTAGTTCTCATATGCAATTCCTTTGTACTTTTGAACTAAGTCACCAAATTATAATTTGTGGGGGTGCTTGCTGGGAGTTTCAATACTAGGACTTTCCTAAGTTGAAGAATTCACAAATCTTTCATTTATTCACATATAAAGTCACTCAGTGCGCTATAAATAGTCCTTCAGAGTAGGCATTTGACTTTGTTTCTGCCTTGGTATCCCCCAGCACTTAGGACAAGTCCTAGTACTTAGTAGGCTCTTAAATACTCATTGATTAATTGATTGATGAAGAGGACATAGAGGTCTATGGAAACTTTGACATCTGGATGGAAAAATGTGTTTGGCATTCTGGCTCCACTTTTCTGAGGATACCATGATCCTTCCCTGTCAAGGATGGCAAAGAATGGATGGATTAGGTGTATTCTGAAATACCTATGGGGTGTGGATTTTTGGGTTTGGCATTAATGTTTGGTTTGGGATTGATAAGAAAGGCTCTCATCCAGATTCTTCTGAGTAGAGCACCTTTTCAACTCTTCCCATGATGATTTACCTTGGGTTCTGCCATTATATATTCCTGATCTAACATGAGTATGGGCAGCCCGTAGCACAAACAGGATGTCCCCTAAAAAGCTTGTTTCTTATTGTTTGTTTAGAATTCAAAATAAATCTTCTCATAAAAATACAGCAAATAAAAATAAGTTGCATGCCTGCAGTACAATTCAGATTATATGATGCTTTCTCCACAATAGCTCTGTGAGGTAAGTAGGACAATTATGATCTTACGCTGCCAAAGAAGGAAAGAAGGTCAGGGAGTTAGTGACCAGTGACCAGTCAGTGACTGAGTCAGGATTCCTATGTGGGTCATTGGATTCCTGTCCAGCAAGTGCCTTCTTCACAATATCATATTGTATCAATGGTGGTTGGGTGGTCACACCAAACTTGCAAAGCTTATCTAACTCACAGTATAGCTGAACTATAGCACTAAGAGGGTAATTGAACCTATTTAGAGTGAAAATTCTGATAATATCAGGGTTCCTCTGTCTCTCTCCTTATTATATGCCTATTTTCTTGGTAAGTCAGGCACAGAGAAAATATCCTGTATATGTTAGCTCTTTAAAGGGTGGGTGAGGCGAGCAGGAGGCAGAGAATAGAAAGATACTAAATTATGGAGGTGCCAACAACAATAACTGACATATACTTTTAAAGGTTTAAAAACTATTTTGCTTGTATTTTTATTTGATCAGCACAATACGTTTGGGAGGTAGATTCAACAGCTATTATTATCCCCATTTTACAGAGGAAAAAATGGAATCTCAGAGGTATTAAGTGGTTTTTCTAGTAGTCATACAGTTAATTAGACAACTTGCTAAAAATATAAATTGCAGAAAAAGTCCTGGCCTGCATTGGTAGAAGGACTTTCTTGCCTAGATTTCCCCAAGCCAGTGAAATCACATGTCCAGCTCTAATCCCTATTCTCTGTCTCTGTCTCTCCCTTTCTTGTCTCCATCTCTCTCTCTCTCTCTCTCTCTCTCTCTCTCTCTCTCTCTCTCTCTCTCTCTCTCTCTCTCACACACACACACACACACACACACACACACACACACACACACACACACAGAGTATCAGAGGAAGAATTCAAAACCAAAATTTTCTTGCTTCTCAATCTAGCAATCTCCTTAGTGATTACAGGGGATCTAGAGATGATAAGATGATAATAATCATATTCACTTCTATATAGAACTTAAAGATTTGTGAGGCTCTTTCTACAAACTGTCTGTTTTGGTGAGAGAACTACAGTAGAGATGTATGCCATGGGAGTTCTGGTGTAGGTGATGAGGGAGCCTGGGGAGGGACTGCAGGAGGAAATGGAAGTAGCTCTGACCATTATTGGTATGTATGGGTTATGTGTAACCCATCTTCACAGTGTTTCTGTGATACAGTGGATACAGCAACTCCCAAAAATTATTTATAAGTCAGAATTTCCTTTGTATTGTAGTTCTGATATTTCTGTGGTGGTGGTGATCAAGGGGATGGGATGTGAGGGGGAAGACAGTGGCTATCATTTGAAGGAGACAAAAGAACTTGGTTTTGCAGAATGAAGAGACCTAAACTAAAATCTCTTCTCTGATCCTGATTTCCTAATTTGGAAAATGGGGGGTGTTAATACTTGTATTACCTACTTCAGGGGGTTATGGGAAAAATACTTCATAAATTGAAATGTGCCACATAAAAATAAGCTATTGTTATGATAAAGCAGGCCAGAATATTATTTGACTTTAAAGAGATCTTAAGATACTAGACTTGGAATTGGAAGAGATCTCAGAGGTCATCCAAGTGAATCTTCTCACTGGGCAGAGATAGAAACTGAGGCACAAAGTTACCTAGTAAATGTCACCTAGGTAATGAGGCACAACAACTTGCCTGAGATCACATAAACATTTAGCAAGCTGAGGATTCGAACCTAGCTCTTCTGACCCCAGAACCAGTGCTCTTTCCCACAGTACCACATGTACTCCCATATTCTTCAGAGTTATTTTAAAATCCCTTTTCAAGTTGCTTCTTTTTACCATGGATAAAGAAGAGTGACTGGTATAGTTCTCGGCACACAGTGGGCATTCAATAAATGTAACTGATTGACTGAACAAGGGAATGAGAAATACTGTTATTTTTGTAGTCTTTAAAAGCAGCACCCTGGTGGCCTGGGAAAGTAAATTATAACTTGAGTCAACAGTTTGCTCTGAGAGGGTATTTTATACCATGGGAGTCAGTCAAATGGAATAACACGAGATGTTTGATCTTTATCATACTACTAATGTTGAATTCCAAAAGGCTCGCTTCTCCTCTTCTTGGATGGAGCTCGTGGACTCTGTGGGTTTTGAGAAATGAAAGCTGACTTTTGGGGGGGAGGCTTAGAGGAGGGGCACTCAGCTAATGCATGAGTTGGTCCTGAGCAAGCTCCATCTCTGAGTAATGTCACTTACCCCATTTATCTTACCAATGCTAATGCCGAAGTTTCATTATCAACATTTAGCTAATGTGATTATCCCCTGTGGTTTCGATGGTCCTGTCACATCTTAATGCTCCTCTCACATTTTAACATCTTCATTAGTGACGACGGTGAGGCACAGCTTTCCAAATGCAGAAGTTTCTCCCTGGTTGTAAGTTCGGTACTTCGAAAAACTACAAAAAGACAATTAATGGCATTATGCTTTGTCTGAGAAGCAGTTTGGAGTAGTGGACAGAGAATTGGCCCTGGAGTCAGGAAGTCGTGGGATAGAACTTCTCCTCTTTGACACATGTTGGCTGTGAGACCCTGGACAATTCACTTACTCTCCAAGTGCCCCAGTCAACTAAACTTTACCTTCTGTCTTAGAATCAAATCTGTGCATTGGTTCTAAGGCAGTAAGGGCTTTAAAACTGCAATTGGAAGCTGAGTTACCCATCTGTATCAGTAGAGGGAGTGCCCACACTGGAAGTTCTCTATGCTGATGCAATCATAATCGGTACCAAAATCTTCCCTTACCATCCTGCTATTCAGCTCAGTTTCTCTTTTCTCCATATAAAGTGGGGCATATTTACACATTACCCCTAGAGGTTCCATATTTCAATAATTGGTTGTTAATATATGTGAGGCTGTAGCTGTGGGGAGGGAAGGGGAGAGTGCCTGCTATTTATTAATTTAATGCATCTGTATATTAAGTCGGTTCTAGTGACCCAAGTTGAATCAAATTCTTGCTTCAGATTCAACAATGCCTATATCCAACTTTTGCTCAGGGTTTTAATCTAGGAGCACTCAGTCATGAAGAAAACACTTAAAAAAACCCTTACCTTCCATCTTAGAATTAATGCTAAGAATTGGTTCTAAGGCAGAAGAGTGGTAAGGGCTAGGCAATTGGGATCAAGTGACTTGCCCAGGGTCACACAGCTAGGAAGTGTCTGAGGTCAGATTTGAATCCAGGACCTCCTATTTCTAGACCTGACATCCTATCCTCCAAAGCATCTAGCTGTCCTGAAGCTAACATGTTTAAGCATCTACTATTTGCAAGACATAATGGTGGAACTACAAGGAAGAATAAAATATACTTCTTGGCTACAGAGCTACCAAATTTGGCAGGATGAGATATATACAAAAATATTTTAAAAATACAAAACACATATATAAGATGCAGGAATAACAGAATATCAGAATGCAACAGAGTAAGGCATCACTTCTGGCTACAGGAATCAGAGAAGGCTTAATGGAAAAGGAACATTTGGATTAGACCTATAACTAGGTTTCCTAGGGCTACTCTGTAATCACAGTAATCATCTATCAATATACAGTCATTTTAGCTTGCGACTGAACCAGTTTTGAGATGGGAGGCTAAATGTACACACATATGCAATACATCCATATATATATATATACATGTGTGTATATATGTATTTATGTGTGTGCATATATATGAAATTATAGTCAATATTTAGTCCAATTAAGACCTGAAGGCAATCCAACTTATGGCATACTCTCCTTGACAAATGATTAAATCACTTTAAGACTTCTAATGATCTTATTAATTCTAATAATAACGGAGGTAATCAGTTCCTCTTGGAGGCAGTTTTTATTGTTAATAAGCTTTTTTCTTAATATCTAAATTTTCTTCCTTTCAGCTTCTGCACATTGCCCTGATTTTCCACTTGCTCTAGACAGGACAAGTCTAATCCCTGTTCCATATGACCGTCCTTAAAATACTTAAAGACGACTATCAGCTTCATTCATGTCTTCTCTTCTGCAGGCTAAACATCATGAATTCTTTCAAATGATCTTTATGATCAGATAATACGATCTCAAGGCTCTTCAGCACCCTGGTTGTCCTCTTTTAGATATTGAGTTGGTGGGGGCAGCTAGGAGGCTCAGTGGATTGAGAACCAAGCCTAGAGATGGGAGGTCCTGGGTTCAAATCTGGCTGCAGACACTACCTAGTTGTGTGACCCAGGACAAGTCACTTAACCCCCATTGTCTAGCCCTTACTGCTCTTCTGCTTTAGAACCAATACACAGTATTGATTCAAAGATGGAAGGTAAGGATTTAAAAAAATAGATATTGAGTTGGTCGAGTAACGATAATAGATTCTCAATGATCCATTCACACTCTTTTATCCAGACACCATTGTGACCAAGAAGGAGTTATTGAGTCAGTTTCCTGGAGACATCATTGGTTGCAGACATGACTCTTGGCTCTTAAAAGTTTTGCACAGAGCACAAATTCTATCTGACCTAATCAAGCTGGAAAAACTTTTAGATAGACCCAATAATGAATTACATGTTTATTGTCTGAGGAAAATGAGTATAGTTACTTCTGCAAAAACTCATCACCGGGTGAGTCAAAAGGATGCAAATATTTTGGACTAGAGAAGTTAAGTGACTTGGATCACACAGGCAGTCACAAAGGCAATAAGTAGAAGGGTCAAGATTTTCAAAAATGGTCAGTTCTAAGTATAATGTTGGTTTACTTTTTTTTCTCTTCAAATTTGATCCATATTTGTGAGGTTTTCAAACCCCAAAGCCTTTCAATCCACATGAGAAATAGTTATTTTTTAATGGGGCATATACCTCTTTATATTCTTGATGAGGAATCTATCAGTAAAAGTCTAGTATGGTTGAAAGATACTGCAAGTGTATTGATTTGAAAAATAAATCCTTAATTCCATAATCTATTGCTAGACTAGGCTGAGATCCCTAAAGATTTGAACTGGTGCTCTGGGAAATGATACAGCCTCACAGTCTTTCCACCTTGAATTTTGGATGTAAAGGAAAAAAAAACATATTTGCTGAAGATGTGGAGGAGAGATTTTCTTGCTGCCTCAGCAAAATGGTTATCCAATAGCACCTTAACATACAATTAATACAATTAGGCTCCATTTTGCCGTCACTTAAAGTTACTGCCAATCTCATTAAAATGAAAAAGTAGAGCTGTGGGACTCGAGACTACACCAAGCCAAACCATTCGCTCCTGCCTCTCAACTCTAACTCCCTTTCCCTTCTTTTAAAATTAAGTATTCACCTTGCTAGCCAAGTCCATCTTTCCCTAGGATGAGTTGCAATCATTGTGCACATTATACTGAAACTAAGATGACAGGAGAAGGAAAAAGAGATGATTAGAAGTTGATCTAATAAATATCTCATTAGTTGATATTTTATAAATTTAAAAGGAAAATTAATAAAGGGACTGGGTTCATTTACCTTAGCCCAGAGATTTTAAAGATCATCTCATTCAAACTCTTCATTTTAAAGAAGAGGAAACTAAGGGCTAGAGAGCTTCATTTGCTCAAGGTCACATGCATGGAATAAGTAGTGAAGATTTGAACCCAGATCCTCTGACTCTAAACCCAATTATTTTCACTGACTTACCTAATCTGACAAAGAGAATAACAACAGTAAAAGAGAGGGAGAGAAGGAGGATGTTGGGACAAAGGAATTAAATTAATTTAGAAAACTATTTTCAGATATTCTTTACAAATATATGTGTCTATAAATACTTGACTGGCTTCATCCAAATCTTGTTATTTGTTTGAAATAATTCACTTTTTTTACAGGTTTCTTGGTAGAAAAGTACTTTGTACATCAAAGTTTTGTATAAATAGTAGTCTCCTCCTCCTCTTCTTCCTCCTACTTATTATCTTTTTCCTTTACTATCTTCTCCTTCCTCACCTCCTTCTCCTCTCCTTTCTATTTCTTATTGAAAGCATGGGTTTTGCTGAACCAACTTTTAATGCTTATTTTGAAATATATATTTGAAAATAAAATTATTTTTATTGTAGGTTTTCATAATTTGGAGCAATCTTCTTTCCAATTAATCTGAATAAGTGAGGTCTGACCTAACACAGGATTACAAGATCATAGATTTAGAACTAGAAGAAGCCTTGAAGTTCATATAATCCAATGCCCATTTTACAGATGAAGAAACTCAAGCTCAAAGAGATTTAAATGGCTTGTCCTAAATTACATACTTAGAAGTGGTGAGTCAGTATTTGAACATAGGTCCTCAGACACCAAAGCAAGCACTGTGCTAAGTTCTGAGAATGCACAGATGAAGTGATCCACAGTACCTGAAGCCAATGAGTTTTTAATCTAGTAGAGGAGATAACTATTACAGGCAAAAAATGTAAAGGAAAAGTCTATTCAAAATTCTGTGGTGGGTCTAAGGACAGGGAGATCACTGGAATTATATTTTGAAGGAAAATAGATATTTTAAAGGGCAGAGATTGGGAGTTGAGATGCCATTCCATACATAGAGAGGTAGTATGATCAAAGACACAGAGACATGAGTGGGCAGAAATATGTGTCCCACTTGGATAGAGTAAGGAATGAATGAAGGGACCGTGTGAAATATTGCTTGAATGTTGGAGCCAGGTTGTGGAAGGTGGAAGGTAGTATTTTGCTTTTCATTTCACCTCAGGAAAGGGGGAAAGGGACACTTTGGGGTGATGTTGGCAATGGCCATTTCAAGTGTTTTTTGCAACTTTCAAAACTAGAGGAGATATAAAGGATGGGGTCGATGCAATAATGACCTCAAAAAGAAAAGGAGATTCCCATTTTGGAAAGTGACCATACAATCCATGTATCTAATAACTGTTCAAAGGATGTCACAGTGGGGCTTTCAGGAATTGTAAAGTGGACAGCTGTTTGGGGTGCATAGCCTATCTTGAGTTTAATGTCATAGGATTTATAACAGGAATGGGGCTGTAGGAATCACTCGGTCTACTTTTTTTTTCCTTAACAGATAAAAATCTTCCCCGAGAGGGGCAACTGGGTAGCTTAATGGAGTGAGAGTCAGGCCTAGAGACAGGAGGTCCTAGGTTCAAACCCGGCCTTAGCCACTTCCCAGCTGTGTGACCCTGGGCAGGTCACTTGACCCCCATTGCCCACCCTTACCACTCTTCCACCTATGAGACAATACACCGAAGTACAAGGGTTTAAAATTAAAAAAAAAAAAAATTTAAAAAAAAAAAACCTTCCCTGAGAGATCAAGGTCCTTGCCATGGCCCAATGTTTTAAAGGAAGTAAATTGAAGAACCAGGTTTAGAACTCTTGATTCTTTGACTCCAAAATCAGTGATACTTCTATGACACCATGGACTGACAATAAAGCATTGAAACTGAAATGTCCATCAGATAGGTGAAAATATAAGGCTGAAATTCAGGAGAAAGAGTGGGAAGTAAAAATTTAAAAATCATTTGCCTTGATGTCCTTGTTCAATCTTTAAGTAAGTAAATGTCAAAGTTGAGCATGGTGGTACATAACTACACTCTCTAGTTCTAGGGGAGTCTGAGACTGGTGAGTCTCAAGCTTAGGAGTATGAAGCTACTATAGGGATAAAATCAATTTGCTGTCCATGCTAAGTCCAGCCTAAAGATGATGAGTCCCTGAGATGGGAAACCACAAAGAAACCTAAGGATGGATGAACCAGCCCAGATTAGAAACAGAGAATGTTAGAGTTTGTACAAATCAGCAGTGGAATGTACCCTATAAATAGCCCTGTAATTCCAGTCTGGGCAAAATATAAAGAGCTCATCTCAAAACAAACAAACAAACAAACAAACAAACAAACAAACTAAAAACAACCTTTATCCTAAAAAGAAATCTATAATGATCCTGATAACCACTTATTTTGCAGGACATTCATGAATCCTCTCTTTAATAACAAATTATGGAATTTTGCCAAGAATGCAAGGCTACAGTTTACAGATTCTATTCTGGTGCCTTTTTTAAAAATTAGGACAATATTTTCCCTGCTTTCCAGTTTTCCACCACAATTTAGAGATCACTAACAATGTCCCAGCAATCAAATTGACCATTTCTTTTCTTTTTTTAAAACTTAAAACCCCTGGGGGCAGTTGGGTGGCTCAGTGGATTGAGAACCAGGCCTAGAGACAGGAGGTCCTAGGTTCAAATCTGGCCTCATGTACTTCCTAGCTGTGTGACCCTGGCCAAGTCACCTGACCCCCATTGCCTAGCCCTTACCACTCTTCTGCCTTGGAACCAATACTCTGTATTGGTTCCAAGACAGAAGGTAAGGATTTAAAAAAAAAAAGATTAAAACCCCTTATCTTCTGTCTTAGAATCAAGAGTAACAGGGAGCAGCTGGGTAGCTCAGTGGAGTGAGAGTCAGGCCTAGAGACAGGAGGTCCTGGGTTCAAACTCTGCCTCAGCCACTTCCCTGCTGTGTGACCCTGGGCAAGTCACTTGACCCCCATTGCCCACCCTTACCAATCTTCCACCTATGAGACAATACACCGAAGTACAAGGGTTTAAAAAAAAAGAGTTAAATGACTTACCCAGGGTCACACAGCTAGGAAGTATCTGAGGCCAGATTTGAACCCAGGACCTCCTCTCTCCAGGCTTGACTCTTTAACTACTGAGCCATCTAGCTGCCTCAAAACAAATGCATTTAAGCACCTGCTCTATACAACACATAGTGGTAGGTGCTGGGGGAACTACAAGGAAAAATGAACTATAGTCCTGGTCTCAAGAGCTTAATCTAAATTGGCAAGGAAAATATATAAAAATAATAATAGGAAATCAGCCATTTCTTTCAGGATGTGAGAATATAGTTCATCTAGGTGAAATGATTTGAACTCATCAAAGGCAACTAGGCTCTCTATTACTATCTCCTTACTTATATTGGCTATTAAATCCATATTACTCATTTTTGTTCTGTCCTTTCCAATCTCCTTAGCCAGGAAAACAGAAGGAAAAGCCTATCTCCTGTCTGGTCCTTAAGTGTGAAATAAGGGGTTTGGCTTCAGTGATTTCTGAGACCCCTTTTTTACTCTGAATCCTGTGATCTTGGGGATGAGTGGGATTTATCATTATCAAATTAAAGGCATTCATTCTTGTCTAGGCTTTAGAAAAGACCTTGGTTTCATTTTAATTTCTTAATCTGGGAGAGAGAAAGCATTGTATTCTTCCATTGGGCAAGTAGCACGCTGAAAACTGACAAGTCTTCTAAGGGGAAAAAAAAATTGAAGATCCCATTCATTTCTCAGAACACAAACAAACCTCCCCCCCTCCCCCAGCACAGCATTAGACAGCCTCCAGCAGGTGACAGTTGGCTGTCAGATTTCTCTTCTTGAGCATGTGGAATGGTAGAATGCTGAAGAGAGGTAACCCAGCAATATATCCTTGTAAGCAACAGCTATGTGTCAGTGCAAATGGGACCCCCCTCTCACCAGTTCCACCTCTGAATGCTACCTTCCCTTCCTCCTAATCAAAGTAAGCAGGTAGAGCAGGTGAAAAATTGAAAAAGTCACACATATCGCCTGTCTATTCTTCCCAGGCTAAAGTTTTCAACTTCCCTAAGATTACAAGCCTCAAGAGGGAACCTGGGAGCCTTTATTACTTTTTCCCTAATGGGGATTTTCAGATACACAAGGAAGTCTATTCAATGATCAGAACTGCAGGGACAGGTGTCTGATGGTCCTTAGAAGACAAAGATGCCATGGTTCTTCCCTGTCTGTGATCCTCAGCCTTTTTCAATACCAATAAAACCTAATATGGAGCTACTACCTTTCTCTGAATGCATAATCTCATTTTGGCAAATGTTTTAATGATTATTTTCCTTGATTTATTGGGGCTATGTTACCCATAATGCACAATTAAAGGCAAGATGCCCTTTCTAGAGACTGTGGCCTCTACATGCCACTTGGTAAATACAGCTTTTATTAGGTACTTTTATCATTTGATTATCTTTTACAATCAGGGATTTTCAACATAATTGAATCATGTCAAATGTATTTAAATTGTACATGAATCTGGGAAAGGAACGTGATGAGTTTAATCCAGGGCTATTTAATTATTTCATCCTAAAATACAGCTCCTTTCATCTCACTCTAGCCCACATGCTAAATTGGTGACTGCTGGCTGCCAAACGTCATCTGCTTTCTTGCCTTTTCACTTTCAAAACTTCCAAGTGAGTTCAAGAATCCTGCTGATATCAAAGTGATTCTGGACTGTGAAAGTCAAAGAGATGATAAATAGAGGGAAAAAAGAAAACCTTAATCAGACTTAATGAATACAAATAGCATAAGATTTGGGACCAGGAGAGTCAAGAAGAATGCCTTAATCTGGATAGAATTCCATAAGCTTTTAAGATAGAGTTGGGTGGGAAAGAGCCCTTGGTTATAAATATGAAACCATTTATTTATTATTTTTAAAAAGTCATTCATGAGAAAGGCTTCATCTTTATGTCAGAGCTCTCATGGAGTAAAGCTGCATGCAATTCCAGTGGAGCACGTGAGAAGAGAAACTAATGCATAAACCCCAGAAATCTTGATGTTAAGCTCAAATCAGAAAAAAATTGAATTATTATAAGGATCATATGGAAAATAATATTAAAAATTGAAAAAAGGAAAATGTAAGTTCCCTGAAGAATATTTTTGTCTTTCTTATCCTCTAGAAGACACATTTGATAAATGTTTACTTAATATTTTGTTGTCGAATATCAATATCATGTTACCAATATGTTGACTAAATGGGGGCTAAGTTCATAGCCATCCTTGGGATGTCATCTTTAAATGAGTTCAATCAGAGGTATTACCCAAGTCTGAGACTTTGAGAAGCAAAAGCCAAGACAAAAGGCTGCTGGTATGGGAGAAGGTCATTGGTAACAGTTGCTTAGACTCAGCATACATTAGCTCATAAACTCCCTTACTGATAGCCTTACCCAGTGTCACCCTTGACTGCCATGGTTCTCCACTGAGCAAAGACACCAAATAGTTGATGACTAGAACATCTCCTAGATTCTTTTGTCCTCCACTTTGTGGTAATTATTTTACAATAGCTAAGTTGCCACTGGAAATAGCAGTGGCTCCTGTTAATGCTGTGTCCTTTATTTACTTCCCACTTTTCAGTGTCTGTGGCTTACGTGAATAAGTCCCAGTGAAGCTGTTTTATAATTACACTCTTATCTTCTCATCTTTCTCCTTCCTTGTAATTTGGTGTTGATTTTAAATCTTGGTTTCACTAGTCTATAGTCTAACTTCTCACAGATAACTGATGTAGAAATTACTTCTATGTCAGTAAGCAAGTGATTCCCATCTGGTCAGAAACAATTTCATTGAAGGGTGTGTGTGTGTGTGTGTGATATCCTACACCTTTTGATTCACTTCATGAATAAAGAATTCATATATGTGTAATGTTTCTGATTAGACCATTATTTTAATACTTTCATCCCTTAATCCTGAGTCATATTTTCCAATGAGTTTTTCATCATTTTTACCCATGTCAACTTTTGCACTGACTTTGCTAAAAAATCAATATAATATGCATGTGTGTATAGATACATAATTGTATACAGATGCAGTATCCCAAAAGTTTTAGTGCAGTTTTAACCTTTTAATAATTTCAAGCACATATATGCTACAAACTTGAACCAATAATATTTGAAAGATTAATTACTTAATATGTTTAAATATCAGTATATGACTTCTTATTAAAATTCAGTGTAAACAAGTTTTTTACCATAAAATATTTTTTGCCATAAAATGCTTGAGTCAATTTTTTAACCTTTTAAAATCTTTTTTCATCTGCTGCTCAGTGACTGAAAAAATTGCATTCATAATCCTGGCCTTCAGATTATTCAAAGAACAAAACTTTAAAGCACATATGATAGTTTCAATGCGATTGTGTAAGAAAAAAATTTCATGGAGATAGGTCAGTTGACTGAAGTGACCAAGTCAGAGAATCTCCTCTACTGATCCTCTAGTTTGAGAAAGTGACATCCAGAAATTGTCACAAATGCAATGCATAGTGACAGAGTACCCTGCCTTGTTAAAATTAAATTTGCTATTCAAAATTCAGTTAAATAAAGTAAGAGAAATTTAAATAAATATTCAAATTATATTATTGTGTGTCCATAACACTTATGCTCCTGAAGTTACTAAAGTTTAAACTTGTACTATAGGCAATTAGATGGCACAGAAGATAGAGCACCAGAGATATTTACTAGCTTCATGCTGCATGACCCTGGACAAGTCAATTAATCCTATTTGCCTCATTCTTCTCATCTGTAAAATGAGCTTTACGAAGGAAATAGCAAATATTTTTGCCAAGAAAATCTCAAATAGGGTCATGAAGAGTCCAACATGACAGGAAACAACTGAATAACAACAAAACTGCACTATGATTTTTATGACAATGTGCACATGTACTGTGACATAGTTGGATGGAACTTGCTGAATTCATCATAAAATTTCTCTATATTTTAATCCTCTGCAGCAGGTATTACCATATAAATTATAATTATCTTCATATTGGCTTTTTGGCTTATAAGAAATGCAATATTAGATGATCAAGTCCCATCAAAGAATATTTCTCATGACTTTTGGGCACTTGTTGGAAACAACTCCATCAGCAACTTTGAAACAAAGGAAACAGAGAGCAAGTCTGTAAAAATGTCAAATGGTCTGGCATAACCATCCAATCACATACCCAGATTTCTATCTACCTCCACCCTTCAACTAGATATAGTCACACAGACATAAACTCACTCTTTTGTATTCCAATGGTTTGTCAATTTTCAAGTTGAAGTTGCTATCTTTTCCTGTATGCAATGAATAGTAAGACTGCTTGGTTTTCTCTCTCTCTCTCTCTCTCTCTCTCTCTCTCTCTCTCTCTCTCTCTCTCTCTCTCTCTCTCTCTCT
>NC_058132.1:619166319-619192480 GCF_016433145.1 Gracilinanus agilis | reverse complement strand
TCTCTCCTCTCTCTCTCTCTCTCTCTCTCTCTCTCTTCCCCTCTCCCACCCTCTCTTCTTCCTTTCCTTTCCCCCTCCCTCAATTCCTCCTTCTCTCTTTCTCTTCTGAGCTGTAGCCTCACACCACTAATGGCCTGTTGGACTCTTCCCACGGGATTTCCTTTCCTGCAGGCATCTCAAACTTGAGGTATTCAAAACAGAATTCAATATCTTTGTTCTCAAGCCCATCCCCCTTCCCAAGTCTCCTCTTTCTGTTGAGGGAGGTCTCTCAGGCTCCCCACCTTGAGGTCATCTTTGATTTTCTCTCTCACCCCTATGCCCGTGCCATGTCTAGTTGACTCTTCCTCCCTGGCATTTCTCCTATGTGTCTCCATATTTCCATTCATAGGCTGCCTGCTGAACTGTTTCAGGCCCCTCATTAGCTTTTGCCCAGGTGATTGCGTGGCCTCCTTTTTGGTCTTCCTGTCCTCAGGCTCTCCTCCAAGCAGTCCATCCTCTCTCCAGCTCAGAGTGAGCTCTCTAGAGCCTGCCCTTTGGCGGTCCAAGAGCTCTAAAGGTTTCCTTGAGCCTCTAGGATAAAATAAGAGTCCTGTTTGGGATTCCAACTGTTCCTGGAGCCCACCTGTCCAGGCTTATTCCCCATTACTCCCCATCACACAGTCCAGGACTGGCTTCACTGTTCCTAGAGTTGGCCTTCAGGCTCTCAGCTCTGACTTTGTGTGGGCGTTCTGCCATACCTGGGGCGCCCTAAGGATGCCTTCTCGAGGACCACTTTCTCTACCACACCTCCCCAGATCTCCTGAGCACCGGCGCCCCACTCCCACCCCAGGACACCCTATTAGAAGCCTTTCCTGAGCCTCCTTCACATTAGCACCTTCCCTCTGAGCTCAGCTTCAGCAGATCCTGCCTCTGTCTTGTTTGTCCCTGGCTGTTAGCATGCCCATCTCCACCCCTACCCACCCCCCCTCACCCATACTGTGAGCTCCTTGGAAGCAGGGACGAGTTTTACTTTTCTTTCTATCTTTAGTGCCTGACACTGGCGCTTCATAAGTGCTCACTGACTCTGTTTTAAACCTGTTTCTTCCGTCTTAGAATCAATGCTGTGTGTTGGTTCCAAGGCAGAGGAGTGACAAGGACCAGGCAATGAGGGTTAAGTGTCTTGGCCAGGGTCACCCAGCTAGGAAGGAGCTGAGGTCAGATTTGAACCCAGGACCTCCCATCTCTAGGCCTGGCTCTCAATCTATGGAACCACCTACCTGCCCCCTTCGGTGACTTTTTGCTTGTGTTCAGATAGTAACAGCTCATATTTATATGCTATGTGCCAGGCACTATGCCAAGCATTCTACAATTATTATCTTCTTTGATCCTCAAAACAATCCTGGGCCATCATTATTTTTATCACCTCCATTTTACAGGTGGGAAAACAGGGATGAAATGACTTGCCTAGTGTGACATGTCTGAGGCTGGATTTGAACTCAGGACTTCCTGACTCCCGACCTAATGCTCTATACACTGTGGTGCCCCTAATTGCCTCTTTATGTATTTTGCATATCTGTATCTCTCTCTCTCTCTCTCTCTCTCTCTCTCTCTCTCTCTCTCTCTCTCTCTGTCTATCTATTGATCTATCTATCTAATCAGTCAACTCAACTCGGCATATTACTTGACACATAGTAGGCACTTAATAAATATTTGATGATTGATATGTGAATCCATTCATGGAGTCCTTTCATTGGTCGGAATACAACCATCCTATCCTATGTGTGTTTTTCTTATCTGTGTTCTCCCATTGATTTTCCAAAAACAATTTAACCAACCTAATCCTTTAAGTATTTTCATATTTTCTGAGTACCAGTGCAGTACTTGGATTACTCATCTGTCCTCCTTTGCTCTCACTACACTTCTTAATTGATATGTAACTTGGGGTCTACATCCACGTGGAAACTCAGAGCCTACCCTTCATTCCTCAAGGTCATTTTCACTTCATTTTCTCCATGCCTTCATTTCCTTAGCTGTACGATAAAGTCAGAAGAGATTATTCATGAGGGACCTTCTACTTCTAACATTCTTTCATCTTATAATGGGAGGGCAGACAATGAGTCCTTAAGAAGAGGCATTGGCATACTTGGCAAATGCGGTTCCTCACCTTTTATATAAGGAATGGCATCAACTAGCCAATCTTAATTCCTATTCATAAGGGATGGCACCCTGGCCAGTCTCCAATTACTCTCCCATGAGTAAAAACATTTGAAGGTTTAATAAGTTTCACTGGACCATATTGTTTGGTCTTTATCAATAAGAAAGGGTCTGGCACCAAAGATACTTCTTTATCTTATATCCACCTAAATGGTATAATATCCATCCTATAAAATACATTCACTTTAAATGGTATAACAATTGTTACAGTAAAAATAATAATAACTTTTGGTAATTCTCAGTTGTAAAATATTAGGCACGTTTTATATTATTACTTCACATTCACGTAGCACTTTAAGGTGGACAAAATGCTTCCCTCATAATAGCCCATGTGAAGGAGAGAGTACCAATATTGTTATTCCCATTTCCCATGAGGAAACAG
The DNA here is from genome assembly GCF_016433145.1 of Gracilinanus agilis. NCBI lineage: Eukaryota > Metazoa > Chordata > Mammalia > Didelphimorphia > Didelphidae > Gracilinanus > Gracilinanus agilis. The sequence goes on along the minus strand of NC_058132.1, from coordinate 619,189,905 downwards.
GTTCAGCCAAAGAGAAATGATTTGTCTGTAACCACAGCTAGTAAGCTGCAGAGGCAGGACCTATTTTTAACCTATATACATGGTACTATTTTTTTTTTTCAATTTGAGCGGATGTTTATGAAGCTGTAAGACTGAAAAGAGGTCTGATGCAAAAATGAGAGATCAATATATTGACTTATGCTGAAATAAATATAACTCCCAAGATTGATAACTTCAAGCCACCCAGAATGCTGTAAATGGAAGATCTGTCAGTAATAAGAGATGAGGAAAATCATATTAACCAGATAAAGTGTTACTTTAGCAAATGGAACATCTTAATCGTGCCCGGCTCTGAAAGCAAATACTCTTGTCATGAAAAAAACATCAAGCACAATGGATACAGAGTAACTGTCAGTAAAATGTGGCAAAACTATTATGAACCGATAGACTTTTATCCAAAGCAGCTCATGCCAGGAGGAATAAAGCAGCATTCACTCAGGAGCCAGTTTTAAGAATGATGAACGAACTCTCATTTCTCAATTATGGAGTCCACCAATGAGGGTTATGGCTTTCGGTTTCACCTAAGATGAAACCTTAGCATGCATCTTTTCCTCCCATCACTCTCCTCCTATTCTATTCTCTCTTCTCCTACCAGTTCTCCCATACAACTCTACTCAATGCCCCCTTCTTACTCTTTGACTTCATCCTTGTTCTCTTCCTGTCACCCTTCTAAAACTAATTAAGGGTAGCTAGGTGGTTTGGTGGATAGAGAGCCAAATCAGGAGATGGGAGGTTCTGGGTTCAAATCTGGCCTCAGACACTTCCTAGCTGGGCGACCCTGGGCAAGTCACTTAATCCCCATTGCCTACCCTTACCACTCTTCTGCCTTGGCAGCTGAGTGGAGAATGGTTTGGAGTGGGATGTGAATGGTTGAAAAGCTAAACAACTTCCAGCTCAACTTAGGAAAAATTCTGGAAAGGAGGAAATAAACTTATTAAGCACCTGTCATGTGCCAGATACTATGCTAAAAGCTTTATACATGTCTCATTTATGAATCTCATTAACAACTCAGGAAGTTGATTTACATCAACCTGAAGTAGGTGATATTATCATCCCTATTTTACAGTTGAAGAAACTCAGGTTAAGTGACTGATCCAGGATCATATGTCTAGTCAGTATTGGAGAGCCAGATGTGAATTCAGGGTTTCTTGACTACCTAAGTCCAGACTAGCCCTCTATCCAATGCACCATCTAGCAAGCCTTTAGTCTTGTCTCCAAAGGACTAATGACTGACCATTTCTCTCCTCTCAGTAGGGAGGAGCTAGGCTATGAGTATGGAATGAGGTATTTGTTGTCAGACATAGCCAATGTGTCTGTTTGTTTTGCTTAATTGTATTTCTTTATTTTAAAGAAAGATTTGATTGGAAGGTCATTTTTTAGAAATGGTTATCAATGTTAAACTGAAATTCATAGACTATTATAAAAAAAGAATATATTAGTATTAACCAAATGGGATTTTGTTATAGCAAACAGTTTGTGATCACTGAAAATGCATCACTGTGTTTTCAACTATATCACAAATATGATACAGTTTGATCTCCTCAATTCTAGATTTATAGCTACAAATACAAACACATCCATATACATATGAATATAAACATACATGCATGCATTTGTATGATACAATGTCTATGTAGTATTTGTGTGCATACACATACACATCATAAATAAACTATATTTACATATAACCTATATGCATATAAACTATATATTCCATAGTATTTGTATGGACACATATAGTATATATGTTCTACTATAAATACGTACACACATATACAAATATATAATGTATGAGTATATTATATATTCCATAGTATATATGTACATATATTATATAGAAATATACATATAACATGTTTGTTTTTCATATGCTTGGTTTTTCCATTACATATGGTTAGAATAGTCTCTTATTGTACTTTAGATTTTACTTTGATTTTAGATTTAACTTCATTAAGTTCTAGGGTTTAGTAAAAGTATTTTACTGACATTCACGAATGAGGGCATTTAAAGACCTTCTTTACTGAGGATTCCATTTTTTTATTGTTCTAATTTATTCAAGTCTTCCTCCATGACACTAAAAGAATTCACCAGGTGAAACATCCTATGAGGATTTATGCTTCCTTTGTTGTCAATATTTTAATGAAGCAATTATCAGCTATCTTCCTAATCTCATCTGTCATATGAATCCACTGGTTTTACATCAACCTGGAATGCCTGGTCTGAGAAGAGAGCTAAAGAAAAGTTTGTTCTTGGAGTTGAATGCTTCAAAACCAAGATCTTTGTTTCCTGTGTTCACAGTCAGTTGTAGTATGTAGATGTTCGCTTCCTTATCTTCTTTATGGAAGGGGATAACCATTGCATGTTGAAATAACAATCTCATAAATTGTACTTCATGCCATGCTCTCTGAAAGTTTGTTTTCTCAGATACTTTTCAAAGCCTATAATCTTTCATCAATCTTTTTTTCATAAAGTTTTGTAACAGAGTTTGTACCCTTAATTTCTGTTGCCCTTGGCTGCCACATCTATTTGGCAAGGCGATTAGGAATCCACTGAAAGAGGTGGGAGTTGCAATCTTTGGCCTTTTGTTCCTTGGACTTAGATCTCCACTGACATTTAAAAATATCTCATAAAAATATTCGGGAGAATGAACTACAAACACTCAAGCACCAAACACATAAATCTCCCTCCAGATACAAATGAAAACACATACTATATATAAAACTTAGTAACCATGTGTATGTAGCACCCATCAGCATAGACTTAGAAAAAACCAACCCTTATCTTCCATCTTAGAATCAATAAATATTGGTTACAAGGCAAAAAAAATAGTAAAGGCTAAGCAGTAGATCTAGAAGAGTCTGAGGCCAGATTTAAATTGAGGACCTTCCTCCAGAACTGGTTCTCTATCCACTGAATCTAGGTTAGCTGTCCCTAGCTTGCACTTAAAAAAAAAAAACTCTTGCTACCTGTCTTAGGATCAATACCATATATTGATTCCAAGGAAGAATAGGAAAAGGGTTAGGCAATTAGAGTTAAGTAACTTGTCCAGGGTTACATAGCTAGGAAGTTTCTGAAGCTAAATTTGAACTTAGGACCTCCCAGATCTAGGCTTAGGTTTCAATACATTAAGCCACCTAGCCACCCTCCTCGCCTAGTATGTACTTTAAAAAGTAAAATCCATCACACTTGGGGAAATGATGGGACATTTAAGAGGAATTTTAGGAAAAAATGGAATAATTTTCAGAAGATACTATAGCAGGATTCCCAATTTACAAATAAGATGGTTATTTTCAGAGTAAATTAAATTCTCTTACAATCCTCTGATAGCTCACACTTATCTCAGGGGATGATGATACTATCCTCATCACTGATGTTCCTTCCACAAGATAATGAGAAAAGGTCCTATCTGTATCCCAGCATGGGGGGAGGGCAAGAGTGTGACTGGAGGGGGCATGATTTGATGCAGAGTATTAATGAATCCATGGTAGAGTTTTACATTGGGGATTTGTCCTAGCAGTTGGTTAGAGCCCAGTGCTAATTAGGGGCCAGGTAATACTGCTTTGTTTTATTCATAGCCTATAGACATTGCTGTTCCTAGTTAACCCTCCCAAAAGTATATGCCAAGGGGAAGAGTGGGCAAACTAGATGAATAGAGATCCAGGTTCTGGGTTCAAATCTATCCTCAGGTAACTCTAGCTATGTGACCCTAGGGAAGTTCCTTAATGCCAATCATCTAACTCTTCTTCTGTCTTCTTCTCTCTTCTCTCTTGGAATCAATACTTAGCATGGACTCTAAGACTAAAGGAAAGAGGTTTTTTTAAGTACATACCCAGAGTCTTAAGGGCAAGAAAGCATCTAGGATTCAGTACATCCTACCATCATCAGGGATGATCTTAGGTAATATATGTTAGGGGGGCTTATCTTAGTCACCATCCTTAGCTTTCTGCATCCTACTCTCCTTCCTGAAATTCTCCTCCTCCTCTCTCATGTTGTTTCCCTTCTGCTTCATCAGAATCTGCTTTCAGGACATCTCAATACCTTAATGATTCTGTCCTCTTAACACTCTTCTTCCTGGGAAGGCATATTTTTAATAGGGAACCAAACACTTAAGCCAAATGAGTGAGATTTCAAGCACTAGCTGTCTTCCTGCTGGTGGGGGAGATTTGGGACCAAGAGCAGAAAGAGACCTGTTGCTCTACTATTTCCCTGAAGCCATACAATCCAGAGACAATCACCTTGTCCATTCTATTGGAATGACAATATCTGACGGTTATCACTTCATTTGATCCTCACTACAATCTTGTGAGCTAGGGAAGGTACCAGTAGTTGAAGGAACTGGGAGAAGCTTCAGTTCCTTCACCTTGATCCCCAGAACATAGGTGTTATCCTCTTTGGAGTTATAGGTGATCCTGAAAAGTTGAGGATGGTGTTTTTCCTCCTAATATATCTCATGAGTCCCTACTGGTGGGTTTTCCTCATGATTTTGTTTGACAACAACCAGCCAGGCTTAATTACCTATCAGAAGAGGATATTTACTATGGTTTAAAGTTGGCACAATTGATATTAAATCTTCTCCACAAAAATAACTATGATCTGTTCTCCCATAATTACATACAAAGTCTAAGAGAAGTGGGCTCAAGATTGGAAAGAACAAATGGTCAAATGGGTAATTGACAGATCCTTGTTGCTGGATGCCCTTTTATCTTCTTCAAGGTAATGGTTATATGTGAAGTCCCACTTGGGCGTGGGTATAATTCCTCTGTTGGGTTTCCTGAAGAGTCTCAAAACTCTTCTTTCACATTAGAAACACAGAAGGAAAACATGATTTACCATGTGGTTCTATTGGTATATGATTGGGGGGTTTGGTTTTAAAAGATCACTTTATTGCAATTATGAATAATATGGAAATAGGTTTTGAGCAGTAATACATGTATAACCCAGTGGAATCCCTTGTCAGCTCTGGGAGGGGGGAAGGAAGAGGGGAGAGAGAGAACATGAATCAAATAACCATGGGAAAATATTCTTAATTAATTAAAAAAATAAAGTGATATGTTGACACTACCTACCCTTCTACGATAAAAATTATTTTAATTAAAAAAATTCTTCTTTCCCAATGTGTCTAGTTTGTCCTCAACTCCTGATATAGACACTCTATTGGCTATTCTAGGGACACTGCTAAGAGAAGGACACCAATGAAAAAGTCAAAATTTTCTGGTCCTAGGAAGTTGACAAGATTCACCTTTGGTTAAATGATGGGGGCCAAGGATCTTCTCTATCTTTCAAGCAACTCCTCCTCAAAGAAATAGTAGTTGTAGCTCAGATTGAGAGCTAGTTCTAGAAACAGGAGGTCCTAGTTTCAAATCTGGTCTCAGAGGCTTCCAAGCTATGTGACCCTGGGCAAGTCACTTAACCCCCCATTGCCTAGCCCTCACGTCTCTTCTGTCTTGGAACTAATACGAAGTATTGACTCTAAGATGGAAGGAAAGGGTTTAAAAAATAGCAGTTTATTCTTTATTTTTGCTTACTACTCATTCTTTTGTTTTATTATTCCAAATTAGATTACTGGTTTTTTTAAATTCCCATAGATATGACCAAATTTCTCAACCAATCTGAATAGACTTCCTGTTGCACCTAGTTCGTACCTTTGGTCGATTGATTAATTTGAAATGTGTTTAAATAAAGATATCAGAGCTAAATGAGTTAAAGTGATTGATTGATTGACTCAGTCCACCTTCAGCTTGGCATCACTTATACCACTCTCCTTTCCATCCTGGTTATTGTTATCATGACACTATTTAGCCAATATCTGAAAATCTTCCTTAAAAAGGAACAGTTAGGTGGCTCGGTAGATTGAGAGCCAAGCCTAGAGAGGACAGGTCCCTAGGTTCAAATCCAGCCTCAAACACTTTCTGACTGTGTGACTCTGGGAAAGTCACCTAACTCTCATGGCCTAGATCACTCTTCTGCTTGTATTGATTATAAAACAGAAGGTAAGGGTTTAAAAAAAAAAGGAACAGAGTTTTTCAGATATGGTCTGTCCAAGGCAGAGTATAGGGAAATCATCATCTCCTTCATTCTTGCACACTCTAAAGCAGTTGAGTTTCCATCTGTCTGTTTGACTGTGGCCTCACTGTTGAGCTTTCCATTTAAAAACATCTCTGAAAACTCTGATCTTAACCAGTGAATTAAAGCAGTCCCCTTTCCTTCACATTCCTGCTATGCCTCACATCAATAAGCAAGGGCAGGATATTATCCCTCCCACCCTTTGGAGAATGAGAATTCATTTCCTAAGAAAAATACAGTCACAAAAAAAATTATTTCAACACTGAAAGAAACACAGATCATGGCGTGCATTCGTGAGAGCCTTTGTGAACCGCTACTGTGGAGAATGGCTTGTATAATTGTATTTGGGGACTGCTCTTGTAGTAGAGATTTATAGTTTTTTTACTTGTAAAAACCTATTTCTTTCTATTTTAAAATATAGACTCTCAGCAAGTGTCACCCTGAAGAATTGGGCCCGGCAGAGTATTTTGTTACATTTTAGAAGAAAAAAAATGCATCAGGCTGTTACACTATTAAGGCACACCAATGGAGCTGCCACTCTCCACCTCATTATTCAAGCCTCTCTTTAGTTCAATTATACACCTCTCCAGCTAAGGAAGATAGATGAAGGTCATTTGGGAGCTGTAAACCACAATGCCTTGAATGCAGAACTCTGTTCTTAAACTGATTTACACCTTGTCCTCTAGTGTTCTACAGCGGGGGCTTCAATTGAAAGGCAGGGACCATGATTGAAAAGCCCTTTTCCTGGTTTTAGCCTTCTTGCATCCGGTGCTGGCAATTATTATCTTGATTAAATGGCTGGAGACAATGGAAGCCTCCTTCATTATCTGGGTGGCAACAAGAAAACAAGACTGTAATCCCTCCCAGTGTGCCCCTCACCACTACCCCCAACAACAACAAAAAAGAGAAATGGCGCCAGTGTGTGTGTGTGTGTGTGTAGGGATGGGGGAGGTGGAACTATCTATAGTTGGTCAGAATGCACTTCAGGGAGGCTCATAGACATTTACATATCCTATAAGTTAAACCTGGATTTTGTACATGGGTTTGGGGAAGAGGACTCTGTAATTGAAAGAAGCAATTTGCTTTGCCAGAATAGACAAAGCACAGGCATGCTGCTCGGATTTAACTCCCATATATCTCACAGTGTGAAGGATGTAATATGGGCTAAAGAAAGTTAATTAAACAATGCAAATCCACAGGAAAATTCTCATCCATGCAAACAAAGATCTATCTTTTAAAAAATGAAATAAGCTTATTTTATTACCCTTTGGCTATTTGGGCTTCAGTTTCTATAACTTTATGCCAACCAGATGACTATTTTCCCAGTTTGGAATTTTTTTTCACTCCCTTAGAGTTGTTTCAGAAGGTTGTCACAGTGAGCCAACAGCAAATCATGGAAATCGTGAGCAGTGAAAGAAACTCTGAGTCTGGGGCAACTGGGACCCAGGATCTTGGGTAGGTTGAAATGCCATAAGAACCTAAGAACCTGTATTTACTTCCGGAAGGGATGTCAAAAACCTGGTTGTTCAATCAACTCATTTTACAGATGAAAAAAATGGGGCTGAATTTAAATGACTTGCCCAGGGTCACGAAGCTAATATTTTGAGATTCGGTTTGAACCCATGTTTTCCAGCTATCAGGACTAATTCTTTATCCACTGTGTCACTAAGCTGACTTTACTGTCCTGAATATACTTAGCAATTTTCTTGTGTAGCTTCACCTCCCTGCCTCCAATAGAAGATGAGCTCCTTGAAGTCAGTGAGTTTTCCCATTTTGTATTTGTTGTGATGCCTTGTATGTACTGGGTAATTAATAAATACTTGCTGAATTGGCTTAGGAGGTGCTATTATCCTCCGCCTTCCCCCTTCCCCTTTCTTTACATTTTGGTCTTATGGCATATTTGCTCTTTCTTCAATCTATTTAAAGAAAGCCACATGTCTATGTGAATATGATCGAGTGAGGAGAGATCTGGTCATTCTGATCTGGTCATTCTGATTTCCATGTCCTTGGCTAAGGTTAAGTGAGTGGTGGTGGGATCCTATTGCTCAATAGTCTGCCTCAAGGAACTGTAGGCGACCCAGCCTGCTGGATCCCTTCTTCTTGTCTGGTTTCTTTAAATATATAATATGAAATGCCAAAGGGATACCTAACGCTCTGCCTCTCCAGCTTTTGGGGGCTTTTATTACTCTGTCAATGTTTTCCTTGGGACACAAACGTCATCCTTTCCAAAAGCCTCCCAACTAAGGCCAATGCAATCCCATTTACTTTTAAGAAGAAACTAAAGACGATATTTGAATATGTAAACCATGTCTTTGTGCAGCTAGGCTTTTCTGGCCCTCTAAATGAACACTGCAAAGTATCCTGTGGTCAGAATCTCTTTTTATTAAGTAGGATTTGAAAAGTTGCTTAAACTCTCAAGGAATGTTAAGGAAAAAAAAAGGCACTGGACTCATTAAATACAGGGCTGAGAGACAGAGTCTTTATTAACATTTAAAGTCCTCCCAGACAGGCTGCTAAGCTACAGAAGGTATTTTTAAAGACTGAACATTTTACAACTGCCCTAATTGTGGAACATAAAAGGGATTTGAAACATTTTCAGGATCAATTCAGTCTTCGGATGCCAGACAGCTGAACTGTATCATGGAATGTGATAAATTCATATAGATTGGAATTAGAAGCCATTTCAGTATAACAAGTAGGAACTGGGGTTTTATCGTGAGGATTTTATTATTGATTGAAATAAAATACAGGGATTCAATCCATTAATAAGTACTTATTGACCACCTACTGAATGCTCAACATTATCAGAACCATCCCTTGAAAGGGGGATAGGTAAAGAGTAGAGAGGTAGGATAAATCTATGTGACTAATCCTAGGAAGTTTTATGTTCCCATCATCTGATTTAAAGGAATTTCAAGGGCAGCCTCTCAGAGGGAACAAATGGAAGGTTTGTAAGATCTCAGGAACATCGTTTTACTTAAAAGAATCTTGAGGGCCAGAGAAGTAAGTGATGTACCGAAAGGGAAAAAAGTTTTAAGCAGAAGATCCAGTATTTGAATCCAGGCCCACCAACTCCAAATCTACCACTCTATTTTTCTGAACTTTCTCAAATTGTCCTAAAACATTTGTTCTGATTTTTCCTCAGCCCCTGCACTTCATGCCTTATATTATGCTTCAACAATCACTGAAGTACAGTAGGACCTTGTATTACATAAACTCAACACATGCAAATTCAGGTATACACGATTGACAACTGGAAAAAATAAAGTCAGAAAATATATGTAAAATAAAAAGGTTTAATTACTTGCTAAATCCATACCATTTTCCCAAGCGGCATGAAGTCTCACAGCAGTTCCCCCAATCACACCCATTTTCTCATGATTTATTACATTGTTTTGGACCAAACATTAGTTCTGCATCGGTCTTTGTCCAGAGTTCTTGCTTGGAACAAATTGGGTTTGAATCAGAGCAGGGCTTCTTTCTGTTTTAGTAATGCTATTAGGTATAAATAATGACTCCAACGTACAAGTACAAATATAAAAGTACAAATTCAAGTACAAGAATAGTGATGCTGGTAACTCTGATAACCCTAAGAAAAGTCATAAACCAAATTCAACTTCGAAATATGATAGGTGTGTTAATATAAGAAATATTTATTAAATAATGGGACTCACAATTATGCAAAATTTTCAACTCATGCAAAGGGTCTTGGAGTGTATTGGTCACATAAAATGAGGTACTACTGTGCTTCGATCTCTTCTTTGCCCTATCACTCTCTATCTTATCTGTGAACTTGTGTCATTCCTAGTCTCCAGAATTTCCCTCACCTAAGATATTAACTTCTTGAAGTCAGAATTCACATTTGGTCCTTGTTATTTTTAGTGTTCCATGTACCTGTGATTCTACCTTGCATACAGCAGGCACTTAAACAAATGCTCACAGAATTGCCTTGAATGGGAATTTGGCCAAAACTCTATAGAAGAGGGCTGAGTGTCTGTAGAAGAGAAATGGGGGAGTTGTCAAACTGCTGCTCTTAAGACTTGGCTAACCTTTCTGTGGATTAGTACTCCAGATCTTTTTTTTTCTTTTGAATCACCAACTGGGAGCCTTTCCTCCATTCCTTTTTCACCATTCCCTACTCCTGCCAACTCCAATAAACCTAGGACCACCCAAAGGAAGGGGGTCAGGGGAATTGTCTTAATTTACAATAGACCAGGGACACTTCCAAACACTCTACTAGACTTGGTGTGTGATTCATAAAAGACACAAGGCATAGTTGAGAAACTTACAATCTAATCAAGCAAGTGATCTATGGATCAAATGCTTATAATTATGAGAAATTAATGTAGGCATAGTGAATAAACACTGAATAAAACAAGACAATGCAATTTAAGGATCAATATGTTAGATACTGGGAAAGATGGTGTTCAGAGAAGAGGAAGAACAAGGAGGACAAGATGGTTTCAGGAAGGCTCTGTATCCCAAAGAAGGATTACTGATCTCAGGCATCTAGTCCATGCCCCTAATTTTACAAATGAGGAAACTGAGTTCCTGGAGAACCAATTTATTGGTCATGAACACGTAGCTAGTTTTTGGCACTGTGGGAACTCGAATCAACTCTCTGGATTCCTAACACTCTTTTCAGTACTTCATACTTTCTCCAACATCATCATTTTCATCCAGATCCCATATCCCATGAACAAAGAGTGAATCAATCTATGTTTTTAGTTTCCATTTCTATATGGATAGCCACAACTCTGACTCATGTTTTCCAATTTTCAACTTGCAGAAAGGAGGAAGGGAGGGAATGTCTGAGCTCACAAGATGTGAAATCTTCAGATGGAATAATAGCCAACAGAGCTGCCCTAGAGAATGCTGTCTCAGGCTGGTTCTTTGAATGAGTCAAATCATTAGTAACTGACATTTCCAGACTCATAGACTCCTCTCTCATACCCTATATATATATATCTTGCTTTGTCCCTATTACTCCTGGACTCAGATCATAGAATACTCTGCTCTTGCTATGGTCTCACCACCTTTCCAAGGGTGCTTAGCAGAGATAATCAAATTTAGATAGATATATAGATAGACAGACAGACTGACAGATCAATAGATAAAATATAGATAGAGATAGATGATAGACGAAGATAAGTGATATAGAGATAATAGAGAGATAAAAAGATGATAATATATGAATGATAGTGATAGAGATAGAAATGATAGATAAAGAAAGATGATGAAACATACCAATATAAATGATAGTGATAAGAGAGAGAACTACAGAGATAAATATAGATGGATGGTAGATAGATATAGATTGATAGGTATAGAAATAAATAGATAAAGAAAATGTAAAGGCAGCTTTGACATGGTGACTAGAAAGTGGACATTGAGCCAGGAAGCTATAGGTCTAAGCCCTATTTCTGACACATATTTTTTTACAGGTCCTAGGAAAATCACTTAAACTTTCAGTACTCTAGGTTACTAAGACTTTGATTTACAGAAGTTTCCACCACCAGCATTTTTAGAGTGAGTTTCCTCATTCAGGAATTCCCTACACCAAATGAAATTCCAGGTCCCATCCTGATCCCTTTTGATAGTACAGTCATCATTATTGACATAAATTATTATACTGGACAGTGACTGAGTTAAGTATCAAAAGAAGAAAAGAACCAAGAATTTGGGAAATCATCATAACTATAGACTTTCAATATAGAAAAGGAAACAAAAAACAGATCACTTCATTCTATGTTCATGGGATATGGGATCTGGATGAGAATGATGATGTTGGAGAAAGTGTGAAGTAGTGAAAAGAGTGTTAGGAATCAAAAGAGTTGAATCTATTTCCTACAGTGCCAAAAAGTAAACTTACCCCCAGAGGGTTATAGTATTATGTGAAATCATGTATTCATTTATGGGATTTGGCCAACTTTAAAGCACTTGAAAAATACAAATTATTAACATTTCTTTAAGAAGTGAAGAATGACATGTAAAGGCTTATTGCAAACTCAATCATAGAGAACTTCATATTGGAAGGGCATTATGCTATAGTGGAAAGAATTCTGGATGTAGCATCAGAAGACTGGTTCAAATTCTGGCACTTCTATCTATATAACTTAGGGTAAGCCACTTAACTCCTAAGGTTCCATTCCTCTTCGTAAAAAATGAGGAGTGTGGGACTAGAGAGCCCCTTATGTCCCTTCTAGCATTACATCTATGATTCTATGCTCTCATGACCTCAGAGGTCATCTAATAAAATCCATACCAGAGCAGAAATCTCTTCTTCCACAACCACAATAAGTGATCATTCAGCCCCGTTTGATGAGCTACAGTGATAGAGATTATTAACCTTATTGAAAATTGTATAAGAAAAAAAAGATAGAACTGATAATGATGTATACTGAAGAATTATTTTCCATTTAGACATTCTCATCTTGAAGAAAATCTGGTATACTTTTAAGAGAAAAACTTTTCTCCTTGAATACACATTATTATGTACTTCAGGGAATTAGTAAATAAGATAGCAGATATTCAGAGGCCCAAGGTATTCCTAAACATCTTACTATTTTTAGAAAGCATTTATTGAATAAATATATTACTATTCACAGAATAGTGAGAGTAAATCATGTTCAATAAGCAGAATACACATCCATATTCTTAGTGTAACTCCAGTTCCAGAATACCAAAATCCTGCCTTTTCTCCCATCCTTTGCCTCAAGCTGAGCTCCCATGGCCCAAGTTCAATGCTAGAGTTTAGCACCCAAACACAACCTCCTATTTCCCCTCCTCCCCACAATGTGGCCTCTAGAAAATATTAGAATATAGCTCAAAGACAGCAGCTTGTCTAGGCCCTCCACAAAAGTGTGAATATAAAAGATTCCCAGATCACATACAAGCACTCAAGTTAATAAGTGAGTATATTGGTATATAGAACAGACTTTTTATTACACCCCAAAGAAAACATAGCAAACACAGAAGTTATTTGTACAAATAATTAATGTAATCCTTCCCCACCAACACACCTCTCTGTCCACTGAGATCTACATTTTCTCGTAGTTCTAAAGTTCCACAGTCTTATTATACCATCCTATAGTTTGGACTCTTCTTGGAAGTGAAACAAACTTGGGATTATTAGAGAAACAACCCCCTTGACATTCTGGTGAAATCCCACTTACACCCTAGAGATTTATACAGTCATCTTGCCTTATGATATTATCCCAAGGGGATGGATTCCCATAGAAAGGAAAAGCAACTTGAGGATACCAGACAATCTGTTCCTCCTTGCATTAAAAGGCTGACTTCCTGAACTCAAACTTGAATTTGCTAGAGGTAAGATCCCAAGAGTATCATTGCCCTGGAATTCTATTGTGCTTATAGGAAGAATGAATTCTGATATTGAAATGCCCAGAATCTTGCCTCTTCCATGCCACACAGACACCTAGACACACTCTTCCAGGAGGATTGATTCCAGGAATTCTCAACATGCCTATGGAAAGTTCGTATTTAGCAACAACACAGAACTCATAACTCTCACTCCATGGTTGATATTTCTTCAGCTAAAAGATCCTGTCCCTTCTCCTCTATTTATTGGACTAGGAACTTTGTCTTGTCTCCTCTGAGTCCCTTCTACTTTCTTCCTCATATAAAAGCAAATGTCATATTCTCCCTAGTAGACTAGAAGCTTATTGAGATCAGGGACCATGTTGTTTGTCATGTCTGTATCCCCAATATATAATACCATGTCTTACATGTAGTAGAAACTTAAATGTTTATAGAATTAAATTTGAAAATAAATTAGAAAACATAGAAATTGAGATATAGCCAATGACTTGTATACAATCTCTTGGCTAGTAAGCACTGAGGTCAGACCTCTAAACAATGTCTTCTAATTCCAAATTTAATATTTTGTTGAATGTATTGTGTAACAAGGGCCATAATGGATACAAAGAACAATAAGACTGCCTTCACAGAATTCATAATCCAGTGGACATCATTTTGGGATGGTCTGAGATTATATTTCTCTTTTAGAAAAAAATATACAGCACATTCCTAGGCCTTATTCTGCACTTGCCAGTCCCTTCTAGGAAGCTCAGAATTGCAGGGTAGTGAGCACAGAAACGTTTAGTTGAGATAATCTACAGATAAAGAATAATTGAATGCTACTTAATCACAGTAGAATGATAAAATACTAATATTATTCAAGCCCAATGAGGCATTGTCAAATTATTGGCGTCTCCATTTAGGGTCCCACATAATTATCCTTCTTATCATTGCAAGGGTTTCAGAGCCTTTTATTAATCTGTATCATTCCATACCACTCAGGAATATTCAGCCAATCAGACTTCTCAGTTATGGTTGTTGAACAGTCCTGACCTTATGAATATGAATAGAGGATGAACACAATGGAGTAGTACTTTTAATGACGATGGAACTGCCATGAGGAAAGAAGGAAGCTGTGGATTTAAAAAAAATAATTAAAATTGAAATGAGAAAAAAAATCATAATTAGCTAAGGGGTTACCCCTATTGGTTCGAATGTTACTCATTTGCCCTTTGAACAATGAGGTATAGCTAGTCATTTCCTCTACATCTGGTTGTCCCAGCTGCTAGCAGCAGGCTCAGCCTTCGATTTAAATGTTGCAGGGATGTATTTAAAATATTTGGAAAACAACAGCAGAAGGGGAAAAGTTTAGATGTATATTTTCAGGTAGCAATAAAACTTAAAGAGCACCCCTTCAAAATGTCACAGGGCCAAACAGAGCAATCCAAAAGATGCCTAGCCAAGCATTTGGTCCACAAAGCAGTAAATACAATTATTTAGGGATAGAGGGAGGAGAGAAAATCAAGAAACTATGATAAATAATGAAATCTGGTGTGAAGTAGGTAACCAGAGAGATGCTGGGGAAAATAGAAATAAAATGAGCAAGATTAGAGAGACATAAACAAACTGATTAGAATATTTCAAGAAAACGTGGTGCCAAGAAGTCTCAAAAGATGAGCATCAGGGGCAGCTGGGTAGCTCAGTGGATTGAGAGTCAGGCCTAGAGTTGGGAGATCCTAGGTTCAAATCCAGCCTCAAACACTTCCCAGCTGTGTGACCCTGGGCAAGTCCCTTGACCCCTACCACTCTTCCACCAAGGAGCCAATACACAAAAGTTATAAGGGTTTTAAAAAAAAGATGAGCATGGTCTTAAAGGGAATCTAGGTGAAATCTGAGTTAGCTTCTTGATCTCAAGGAATCAAAATTCAGTCTTGTCCAACTCTAATCTAAGTATGGTGTGTTTTAATGATATAGAAGTTTACACTAAACCAAATGCTTCTACTTCTCCACCCTCATGTACCACTCTTGTTCCAGTTCCATTAAGTAAAGTTACACGAGCAGCCACACACTCAGTATTGACTCTGTTCCAACCTATAGACCAATTTGGAGTTCCTTGAACTTGGCAAAGTCTATGAAGTCTTATATGAGATAGACTAAGAAAGGCTGGAGCCTTTAATGAGAGCAGTCATCTAGGGTGAAGACATCATAGGCACCTTTGAACTTATCTCTCATAAGTAGGACAGGTGATAATAAACACAACCATTGAATTAATAAGGATTTTATTCCTCTACTGTATAATAGATGCCATGCTTGATTCTGGAGCTTTGAGGCAAAAATTAACAATTCTTGACCCAGGGAGCTTTCATTCTACTGCATTCCTTTGGTAAAATTCTATGGGTTTTTTTTGGTCACAGATTCATACATTGTTTTGTTGTCCTTCATTGTTTCTAAGTTGTGTTCAGCTCTTTGTGACTATATTTGAGGTTTTCTTGGCAAGAGACAGGAGTGGTTTGCCATTTCTTTCTACAGTTCATTTTATACAATAAGAAATGGAGGTAAATAGAGTTAAATGACTTGCCCAGAGTCATCCAGCTGAGAAGTGTCCAAGATGAGATTTTAACTGAGAGAGATGAATCTTTCTGATCTGGGCTTAGCACTCTATCTACTTTGTCACTTGACTGTTCTTTTAGACAGCTGTATTAATTACTTCTGTTTGCAGATTTTCACTTTTTTCCCTCAAGAAAAGACGACATATTGAAGCACCCTGCATCAGGAGCTGAGGAAATTGGGAACTTTGACACAATTAGTCAGGTTTTGTTATTAGGCAAGTAATAAATGGAAAGTTCTAATGAGGTTAAAGCCAGGCACAGAATAAAAGTGGGGAGAGTTGAGGACAGGAAGTCATTAACTGAGTCTGAGAGCAAAAGGGTCGATGTTGAAAGTTGGTGAATAAAGGGAAAGGGAATATCAAGATGGAAGTATGGGAAGGTGTGGAACAGAAATAACTGGTGGCAAAATTGACCTCAGGCAAAGGACTAGTCCAAGGCAACATCCTTAAAAAAACTGAAGCATCCAAATAATATTTTACCCTTGCCTCCTAAATACCTTCCCCAAACCAATTAAAGGTAAACACCCCAAAGGTGATAGAAACTTATAATACCTGGTAATTTCTACTAAATGTATCGACTGTTGACTGAAAGTAAAGATGGGTCCTTTAACTTGGAAGGGATACTACCAACTGATGGCCATTTAATATTCCACTAGAATTTTGTTTCTGCATAATGCTGTCTTTATTTACTTTGTCTCAAGGAATCAAGATTATGTTGTTGTTCTCTGGGCTCTGCGTTACTTCACACAAGTTGTCCCATGTTCTGCTAAATTCTTCATATTTGTCATTCTTTACAGCATAGTAATATTCCATCATGTTCATACATATGCCATTGTTTGCTCAGACATTCTGATTACTGAGAACAAATTTTATTTCTATCTTTTAAAAAAATTACCAATAATGTTGGTTAGAATATTTTTATTCATGTTATTTTTTCCCACTGCCAATAACCTTGAGAGCACAATACCAGTAGTGAGATCTCTGGGTAAAAGATATAAATTTTTTTAGTAACTTTTTTTGCATAATTTCAATGTATTATTCAGAGTGGTTGAACCAATTCGCAAATGCATTAGCAGTGAATTAACATGGTTGTCTTCCCATAGCCCCTTCAGAAATGAATCTTCCCAGCTTTTACTATCTTTGTTAATTTGATGAGTGTGGTGTGATATCTCAAGGTTATTTTAATTTGCATTTCTCTGATTATTAATGATTTTAACAAATTTTCAAATGATTGTTGAGAGCTGGTATTTCATTTTACTAAACTATTTTTTCACATCCTTTAACTATTTATCTATAAGGGAAATTCTCAAATCTTATAAAACCCTGGAAGTTGCCCATAGATTTAAAATTCCAGATTCATCATTTAGCCCCCAGATTTATGATGAGATCCATAACTCATAAGTAGATATGGCTTCAAGTTTTCAAAGCTCCTTCCTCAAAATGACCTTATGGCTATAGTATGATTATCATTGTCGTTTTACTCAGGGGGAGACTGAGCCTCAATTAATGACTTCTTGAAAACTCCCTAGGGATTGGTTGCCTTTCTGAATACTTGGTTTTAACCTCAGTTCCATTTTTCATTTGTTATTCATTTAGATCTTGGTTTAGAGATAAATATTGGGCTGGCACTCAAACCCAGGCATACTGACTCTAAGACCAATGTTTTGACCATTACACCACATGTTTTGAGTGTCATGCAAGTCATATTCTCCTCTCTCATAACTGTAGTCTTTTGGGTATGTGTTATTACAAGAGTAAAGACCTGTTACAGACATTCCCTTTGGGCTAAATGGAATTCAAAGAGGGTTGTTTGAACAGAATTTTTTCTTTTCTAGAGAAAAGAAACTTAGTAATCTTTTAAAGTATAATCCAGACAGAAGACAGTATTTTTAAACAATGCAGTATTTTGACATGGAGTCAAGGGGAACATAATGAAGAAAATGTAAAAGTGAAGGGGAAGAGGTACAGCTAAGTTCCTCAGTAGACAGAGTCCAGAGGAACTGGGCTCAAATCTGGTCTCAGACACTTCCTAGCTGTGTGACCCTGGGCAAGTCACTTAACACCAATTTCCTAGCCCTTACCTCTCTTTTGCCTCAGAACCAGTAATTAGTATGAATTCTGAGACAGAAGGTAAAAGGTTTTTGAGTTTTTTTTAAGTGAAAAGGAAGACCAGAGTAGCCACCCGAGTGAATCTTGACTGGGGTGCATGGTTGACCTGAGTATCATAGTTTTGTTCTAACCTTCTAATATCATTAAACTAGGTTCAAATTCCAGTTCCTCTATTTACTACTTGTATGACCTCAGGTAAATCTGAGCTTTGTTTCTTTATATGAAAAATGATAGGATTAGACTTAGATGATCTTTGAAGTTGCCTTCCAACAAAAATTCTATAAATGAATTGTCATTTGCTAAATCAAATGATTAAGTATTTTAAAATACAATTGGTATTTTTACTAGGTCATATGTTATAGGGAAAAGAAAGTTAAATAGGTAACTTTGTTCTCCTTCTGGTTTTATAGACCAGAATGTATCTGGAGGTTTTTTTTTTATCTGTTTCATTTTATGTAACATTGATCCTGGTTTGAAATGTTTTAGGTATATTTTCCTCATTGAATAAATTCAATATAATTTTATTGAGTTCCTACACTATTCAGAAATCTGTACCATGTATGAGATATAGGAAAATTAAAGACATATTCCCTGTTCTCAAGGAGTTTCTAGGCAAGCAAGAGGAGACAATGTGTACACAGACCACACAAATGCAAAGCAGAATTTTAAAGTTCAATAAAAGAGGTACAAAATTATATGGAATTCAAGGAACAAAGAGAGAGAAGACCTGGCAGAAGATCATCATCGGAACATTCATGAAGAAGTTGGCATTTGTGCTGGTATTGCATTAGTAGGAATTGGTGAAACTGAGGGCAAAGGATTAGGGGGCAAATAAAGATATCCTAGACAAAAGGAACAATATATTTAATAAAGAAGCACTTATTAGGCACCTACTATATGCCAGGAACTATACTAGTTGCTGGGATACCCATACAGAAATGAAACACTGAAACTGGAAAAGTTACAAATTGGAAATTAGTCTAAAAACAAGAATAATGTGCTCAGGGACTGCTAAGTTACTCAGCGGATAGAGTTCTAGGCCTGGAGAAGGGAGGTCTTGGGTTCAAATTTGGCCTCAGACACTTTATAGTTGTGTGATCCTGGATAAGTCACTTAACCCCAATTATCTAGCCCTTAGTGTTCTTCTGCCTTGGAACCAATAAACAGTATCAATTCTAATACAGAAGGTAAGGGTTTTGTTTTTTTAAAGAATAATTTGCTCAGGGAGGACTTTCCTTAAGTACAGAGGTTAAGAATGGAATTCGTGTGAAATAAAATGGGCAAAGTAAATTGGGGTCAAACTGTGAAAGGCCTTGAATGTTGAGTGAAGGAATTTGAACTTTATTCCATAGGCAGTTGGGAATCTGAAAAGACATATGCTTCAATCAGAGCTGTGATTTAGGAAAATAAATCTTTCATGGGTTACTGGGATATAAATTAGAGAAGAGAATTTGCAGACAGGAAACCAGTAAAGATGCTTTTACACTATAGGATGTTCTAAAAGTCTTAGAGTGGTTTTAAACTATGGTTGTTTAATCATTTTCAGTTGTGTTTGGCTCTGATGGCATTTGGGATTTTCTTGGTAAAGAGAATGAATTAGCTTACCATTTCCTCTATGATTTCATTTTACATATGAGGAAACTGAGGCAAACAGGGATTAAATAGGCTTGCCCAGAGTTATACAATCAGTAAGCCTGTGAGGCTGGATTTGAATGCAAATTTAAGCTCAGGTGTTCCTGACTCCAATCCCAACACTATCCACTGCCCCACTTAGCCCAGCAACTTTAAACTATTAAAGCCACCTGTTTGCCTTCTTGTAATGTCATAGAAATACTATTATTTTGTAATGTGTATCATTGGTAGTATTAATTTAACTAATAGTGTAACAGTATTCCAGACAAGAGATTATAATAGCAGTGTGAAAATAGAAATGATTCAGTCATCATAGCCATATCATTTATACTCTATTTTCACTATAGTTTGAAGGTAAATGGCTGTTTCTACCAAAGCTAACACAAGATGATTTTCATTTAAGAAATTTCCTGGCATGGATAATACGTTGTTTTCTCACACCAGTAAGTATTTATTTAACAAATAATTGCTATGTTCAAAGAAAGCTGCTATGGGCATAATCCAAAAAGTGATGAGCAGGAGTGTCCTTTTACAGGCTTCTCACATCAGTCCAGACACGCTTTTGGACAAAAGATATTAATCCTCTATTCACTAAGATGCCATTAAGCACCTGGGCCTGAGATTTACTACTGCTAATATGTCCTTCAGTTATGCTAAACTCAAGAATGAAAGGCTTATGAGACTCTCTGTGACATAAAACTCTGCTATGCTCCTGTGGATATCATCATAAATAGCTCTTGTTGGAAAGGACCTGAACCAGTAGGTCCCCAAGTAGGTGCTCCTGGCACGAAGCAGAAAAAGCTTCCTCTTTTTTTGTGATGTCAAGATGAGTGCTTTCAATGTAGCTCTCATTCTTCATTGGTGGGGGGGTTCATCCTTGAGTATCTGAGTCTATGAATGATAAGAGTAGTGATGTCCTTGGGCTTCTCTGTTGTCGTCTAGCAGTTGACTTGCAATTATCTAATAGGAAAGTGAGAGGTGCCCCCTTTTTGAGGAGCACTTGCTGGGTCAATTAATTAATCGAGTGCAGATGCCTTAGTGAGAGACTCAGAGAAAAGGATGACAGTCTCTTGATAGAAAAGTCTTCGAGTAACTTAATCGAGAAGTTCTCTTTTTTTTTCCTCCCAAGGCAATTGAGCCAGGATGGAGAAAAGTTTAATCTCTGTGATGAAAAAATAAGAAAGAAAAGACAATTACCAGGGGAGAAAAAATATTATTTTCAGCTTTATTCTGTTTTCTGTACACACACACACACACACACACACACACACACACACACGGCTGTTCTAAATTCAAACTAGTAAACTAGTCTGTTTAAGCTGAGCTTCTATGCTTTTCTCCCTCAACCTTAATATCCACTCTTCCTATTTCCATGACATTGCTTGGATACTTCCTGTTTCCCAAGTCATGTAACCTCTAACCTAGCTCAAATCCTTTTTATTCCATCTCTTGGGTGATAGTGATTATCTCCTCAATGGCTTCAAGTGTCTTCCTACTTGTATCTGGCAATATTCTAAAACACATAATTGCCCCTATCAAAAAATTTTAATGAATCATTATTTCTTTTAAGATATAATGGAAACTCCCCAACCTGATACAATCTTGTTCCCATTTATCTTTCTAGGATTATCTCCTATTGTGAGTCACTACCTCTTTCTTTTTCCCCAGACTCTCCAAATTGCTTCCCAGAGTAGTTGAACTAAATCAGGATGCCTCCAACAACTTATGTGCTTGTATACCCACACCCCCCTCAAATAGACACTGTTTCCATTTCTGTCATCTTTCTCAACTTGTTGGGTGTGAGGTGAAACCAGCATTGTTTTGATTTGCATTTTTCATATTACTAGTAATGTGGAACAATTTTTCATGTAGTTGATACCAGTTAATTCTTTTAGGAACTATTTATTTATATCATGTGACTACTGACTGATTGGAGATTGACTTTTAATCTTGTATGTTTATGCCAATTCTTCATAAAAGTGGGATATTAGACACTTAGGGAAAGTTAACATAAACTTGACAGCTTTTCTTCTTGCTCCAGATGCATTGATTTTATTTGTATAAAAAGTTTTCAGTTAAACATACTTGAGCAGCTAGGTGGTTCAATGGATAGGGAGCTGTGCCTGGAGATGAGAGGTCCCAGGTTCAAATCTGACTTCAGACACTTCCCAGCTGTGTGACCCTGGGCAAGTCACTTAATTCCCATTGCCCCTAGCCTTCACTGTTCTGTTGCCTTAGAACTGATTCCTAATATCAATTCTAAAATGGAAGGTAACAATTTTTAAATATACATACATTCATACATATTATATATGTATATATATTAATCTCAAATTTCCTACTTTATCTTTTGTGATATTTATCTCTTATTTGGTTAAGATTTAGTTTTTTAAAGTATCTGATCTCTCTCATTTTCCTCTAATGTTTTGTTTTAAATGTTATAATGTTTAATATTGATGCAGCCTATCCTTTTTTAATGTTCATGATATAAGTGATACCCTAAATCTGATTTGTACTAAATTGCTTTCAGATTTTCCCATAAGTTCTCAGATAGGAAGTTTTTTCATAAGTAGTTTATGCTCTTGTTTAAATTATTTCTAATTCTTCTATATCTAGTATATACCACTGTTCAACTTTTCTGTTTTGAATTAGGACAAAATAGTTTTAGTGATTACCATTAATAGTGTAATTTGAGGTCTAGGAGTTCAATTCCCATTTTGTTCCTTTTTTCATTCCTCTTTTTTATTATTTCCCTTGAGATTATAGATATGTGGGTGCTTCATGTGAATTTTTGTAAAGCTTTATAAAGCAATGTGTTGGTAGTTTAGCAATAAAACTGTAAATTATTATCTGTAGTATGACTTCTTTTATCATATTGATGGGGATTCCATAGCAATGAATATCATTCCAATTTTTGCATTTCTTTATCCCTTTAAAGGATGTCTGCAGTTGCAGTATGTGGGGTGTTCAAGGTGTGAGGGATTGCTTGAGCCCTTTTTAGGGCTGCTTATCCACCTTTGGTGTCCTGCCTCCCAACTCTCACCTGTGTCTCCAAGAAACTCTAACATAGGCAGTATCCACACCCTGGTAAAACCATCTTGGTAGACTGACTAAACCAGGATGAAGGATAAGGGAGATGTGAATCCCCCCACCCAGGATGGGCAAGAGAGAACAATTTGTTAACAACAGTCATGAAAGTGCTGAATGAGGCATTATATAGACAATGAAGACAGAAAGGTCATCCATCTACTCTATCTCTAGCCATCTCCAGTTGTCTTGCCTTATGTCCTACCATGGGATTTGGATGATTCTGGAAGGGAGAGTGAGGTTGACACTTTGGGCAACTCTGCCTTACTTAAATCTAACTCATGAACAAATCAAGACATCACCCTGTGATTTCCTTGATCCTCTAAAAAAATGAAGGACCATGAACAAAATTAAACATAGTTATGTAAGTATGGAGTATGTCTAAGTAGACCTCCCAAATATTTTAATGCATTTTGTAGCTATTTTGAATGAATTTTTCCTTTCTGTATTTCTGTCTGGATCTTAAAAATTGCCATATAGAGTACCAGCTTCTAGTCTTATTTATTAATTCAATAGTTCTTTACTTTCTATTTTATTAATTTCTCCCTTGGTTTTTAGTATTTCTAATTTATTATACTTTTCAGATCTCTGGGAAAGGAAAGACTTTAAAACCAAGCAAGAGTTAGAGAAAAATACAAAATGTAATTAAATGGTTTTGATTATATTAAACTAAAAAGTTTTTGTACAAACAAAAACAATGTAGTCAAAATCAGAAGGGAAACAACAAA